>NW_026963085.1:0-119404 GCF_032445375.1 Bacillus rossius redtenbacheri | reverse complement strand
AATAAGGCAGTTAATTAGGCAGGCACTTAGGCAGATGATTACGTAGGCAATTAGGCAGGCAATAAGGCAGTTAATTAGGCAAGCAATTACGCAGCTAATTAGGCAGGCAATTAGGCAGTTAATTAGGCAGGCAGGCAATTTGGCAAGTAATTTTGCAGGCAATTAGGCAGGCAATTAGACAGGCAATTAGGCAGCTATTTAGGCAGTTAATTGGACCTTGCAATTAGGCAGTTTATTAAGCAGGCAATTAGGCAGGCAATTAGGCAGGTAGGCAATTAATCAGTTAATAAGGAAGGCTAAAAGGCAGGCAATTAGGCAGGCAATTAGGCAGGCATATAAACAGTTAATTAGGCAGTCAATTAGGCAGTTAATTATGCATGCCATTAGGCAGTAAATTAGGCAAGCAATTAGGCAGAAAATTAGGCAAACAATTTAGCAGGTTATTAGGCAAGCAATTAGGCAGGCAATTAGGAAGGCAGGCAATTAGGCAGGTTATTAGGCAAGCAATTAGGCAGGCAACTAGAAAGGCAGGCAATTAGGCAGGCAATTAGGCAGGCAATTATGCAGGCAATTAAGGAGTTAATTAGGCAGGCAGGCAATTTGGCATGTAATAAGGTAGGCAATTAGGCAGGCAATTAGGCAGACAATTAGGCAGTCAATTAAACAGTCAGGCAATTAGGTACGCAATTGGGTAGGCAGGCAATTAGGCAGTTAATTAGACAGGCAGGCAATTAGGCAGGTAAATAAATTAGGCAGCCAATTAGTCAGGCTATTAAGCAGGCAATTAGACAGGCAGACAATTAGGCAGCAAGGTAATTAGTCAGGCAATTAGGCAGGCAATTAAGCAGGAAATTAGGCAGTTAATTAGCAGGCAATAAAGCAGTTAATTAGGCAGTTAATTAGGCAGGCAATTAAGCAGGGAATAAGGCAGTTAATTAGGCAGGCAATTAGGCAGATGATTACGCAGGCAATTAGGCATGCAATTAGGCAGTTAATTAGGCAAGCAATTAGGCAGGTATGCAATTAGGCAGGCAATCAGTCAAGCAATAAGCAGGCATTTAGACGGGTAGGCAATTTGGCAGGCAATTAGACAATCAATAAGCAGGCAATTAGGCAATTAATTCGGCAGGCAATTAGGCATTTAATTAGGCAGTAAATTAGGCAGGCAAATAGGCAGGCAGTTAGGCAGTAATTAAGAAGGCAATTAGGCATTTACTTAGGCAGGAAATTAGGCATTTAATTAGCAGGCAATAAAGCAGTTAATTAGGCAGTTAATTAGGCAGGCAATTAAGCAGTTTATAAGCCAGGCAGGCAATTTAGCAGGTAATTAGGCAGGCAATTAGGCATTTAATAAGGCAGGCAATTAGGCAGAAAATTTGGAAGCAATTAGGCAGGCAATTAGGCAGGCAATTAAGCAGGCAATTAGGCAATTAATTAGGCAAGCAATTAGGCAGGCAGGCAATTAGGCAGGCAGATAATAAGGGAGGCAATTAAGCAGTTAATTAGGCAGGCATGCAATTTGGCAGGTAATAAGGCAGCCAATAAGGAAAGCAATTAAGCAGGCAATTAGGCAGGCAATAAGGCAGGCAATTAGGTAGTTAATTAGTCAAGCAAATAGGCAGGCAATTAGGCAGGCAATTAGGTAGTTTATTAGGCAGGCAATTATGCAGGTAATTTGGCAAGCAATTAGTTAGATAAATAGGCAGGCAATGAAGCAGTTAATTAGGCCCGCAATAAGACAGGCAATTAATAATGTAATTAGGCAGGCAGGCAATTAGGCAGGCAATTAAGCAGTTAATTAGGCAAGCAGGCAATTGGGCAGGTAATAAGGCAGGCAATTAGATAAGCAGGCAATTTGGCATGCAGGCAATAAGGAAGGCAATTAGGCAGTTAATTAGGCATGCAAATAGGCAGATAATTCGGCAGGCAAGTGGGCTGGCAATTAGGCATGCAATTAGGCAGATAATTAGGCAGGTAATTAGGCATTTAATTAGCAGGCAATAAAGCAGTTAATTAGGCAGTTAAATAGGCAGGCAATTAAGCAGTTAATTAGGCGGGCAATTTAGAAGGCAATTAGGCAGGCAATAAGGCAGGAAATTAGGCAGGCAATTAGGCATTTAATTAGCAGGCAATAAATCAGCTAATTAGGCAGGCAATTAGGCAGTTAATTAGGCAGGCAATTAGGCAGATGATTACGCAGGCAATTAGACAGGCAATAAAGCAGTTAATTAGGCAGGCAGGCAATTTGGCAGGTAATTTGGCAGGCAATGAGGCAGGCAATTAGGTAGGTAGGTAATTAGACAGGCAATTAGGCAGTTCATTAGGCAGGCAGGCAATTTAGCAGGTAATTAGGCAGGCAATTAGGCAAGCAATTAGTCAGGCAATTAGGCAGGCAATTAGGCAGGCAATTAGGCAGGCAATTAAGCAGTTAATTAGGCAGGCAATTAGGCAGGCAATAAGGCAGGCAATTAGGTAGTTAATTGGGCAGGCAATTAGACAGATAATTAGCAGGCTATTGGGTAAGCAATTAGGCAAGCAATTAGGCAGATAATTAGGCAGGCGATAAAGCAGTTAATTAGGCAGTTAAATAGGCATAAAATTAGGCAGTTAATTAGGCAGGCAATAATCAGGCAATTAGGCAGGCAATTAGGCAGTTAATTAGGCAAGCAATTAGGCAGGCTATTTGGCAGTTAATTAGGCAGATAGTTAGGCAGGCAATAAGGCAGTTAATTAGGCCCGCAATTAGGCAGGCAATTAAGCAGGTTATTAAGGCAGGCATGTAATAAGGCAGCAATAAGGCAGTTAATTAGGTAGGCAATTAGGCAGTTAATTAGGCAAGCAATTAGGCAGGCAATTAGGTAGTTTATTAGGCAAGCAGTTAGGCAGACAATTAGGCAGGCAATAAGGTAGGCAATTAGGCAGTTAATTAGGCAAGCAATTAGGCAGACAGGCAATTAGGCAGGCTTGTAATTAGATAGGCAATTAAGCAGTAATAGGGCAGGCAATTAGGCAGTTAATTAGGCAGGCAATGAAGCAGGCAGTTAGGCAGTTAATTTGGCAGGCAATTAAGCAGTTAATTAAGGCAGGCAATTAAGAAGGGAATAAGGCAGTTAATTAGGCAGGCAATTAGGCAGATAGTTAGGCAGGCTAAAAGGCAGTTAATTAGGCCCGCAATTTGGCAGGCAATTAAGCAAGCAATTAGGCAGTTAATTAGGCAAGCAATTAGGAAGGCAATTAGGCAGTTAGTTAGGCAGGCAATTAGGCAGGCAATGAGGCAGGCAATCAGGCAGTTAATTAGGAAGGCAATTAAACAGTTAATTAGGCAGGCAATTAAGCAGTTAATAAGACAGGCTTATAGGCAGGCAAATAGGCAGTCAATTAGGCAGGCAATTAGGAAGGATAATAGCCAGTTAATTAAGCAGGCAATTAGACAGTTAATAAGGCAGGCAATTAGGAAGGCAATTAAGCAGGCAATTAACCAGGTAGGCAGGCAATTAGGCAGGCAGCTAGGCAGGCAATTAGGCAGGCAATTAGGCAGTTAATTAGGCAGGCAATAAGGCAGGCAATTAGGCAGTTAATTAGGCAGGCAAATAGGTAGTTTATTAGGAAGGCAATTAGGCAGGCAATTAGGCAGTTAATTAAGCAGGCAATTAGGCAGTTAATTAGGCAGGCAATTAGGCAGTAAACTAGGGAAGCAATTAGGCAGGCAGGCAATTATGCATGCAATTAAGCAATAAATTAGGCAGGCAGGCAATTTGGCAGGTAATTAGGGAGACAATTAGGCAGGCAATTAGGCAGGCAATTAGCATACCTTTAGGCAGTTAATTAGGCAGGCAATTATGCAGGCAAAAAGGCAGGCAATTAGGCAGTTAATATGGCAGGCAATTAGGCAGGCAATAGAGCAAACAATTAGGCAGGCAATAAGACAGTTAATTAGGCAATCAATTAGGCAGGCAATTAGGCAGTTAATTAGGCAGGCAATTAGGCAGATAATTAGGCAAGCAATTAGGCAAGAACTAAGGCAGATAATTAGGCAGGCAATTAGGCAGTTAATGAGGCCCGCAATAAGGAAGGCAATTAAGAAGGCAGGCAATTAGGCAGGCAATTAAGCAGTTAATTAGGCAAGCAGGCAATTTGGCAGGTAATTAGGCAGGCCATTAGCAGGCCATTAGGCAGCCAATTAGGCTGTTAATTAGGCAGGCAATTAGGCAGGCAATTAGGCAATTTATTACGCAGGCAATTGGGCAGGCCATTAGGTAGTTTATTAGGCAAGCAATAAGGCAGGCAATTAGGCAGACAATTATGCAGGCAATTAGGCAGTTAATTAGCAAGCAATTAGGCAGCTAGGCAATTAGGCAGGCAGGTAAAAAAGCAGGCAATTAAGCAGTTAATTAGGCAGGCAAGCATTTTGGCAGGTAATTAGGCAGGCAATAAGGTAAGCAATTAAGCAGGCAATTAGGCAGGCAATTAGGCAGGCAAGTAGGCAGGCAATTGAGCAGATAATTAAGCAGATAATTAGGCAGGCAATAAGGCAGGCAATTAGGCAGTTAATAAGGCAAGCAAATAGGCAGGCAATTAGGTAGTTAATTAGACAGGCAATTATGCAGGTAATTAGGCAGGAAAATAGGCAGGCAATAGGGCAGGCAATTAGGCAGGCAGGCAATTAGGCATGCAATTAAGAAGTTAATTAGGCAGGCAGGCAATTTGGCATGTAATAAGGGAGGCAATTAGGCAGGAAATTAGGCAGTCAATTAAACAGTCTGGCAATTAGATACGCAATTAGGTAGGCAAGCAATTAGGCAGTTAATTAGACAGGCAGGCAATTAGGTAAATAAATAAATTAGGCAGGCAATTATGCAGGCAAAAAGGCAGGCAATTAGGCAGTTAATATGGCAGGCAATTAGGCAGGCAATAGAGCAAACAATTAGGCAGGCAATAAGACAGTTAATTAGGCAATCAATTGGGCAGGCCATTAGGTAGTTTATTAGGCAAGCAATAAGGTAGGCAATTAGGCAGACAATTATGCAGGCAATTAGGCAGTTAATAAGTCAGGCAGTTAGTTAGGCAGTTGGGTAGGATATTAGGCAGGCAATAAGGCAGTTAATTAGGCAGGCAATTAGGCAGATGATTACGCAGGCAATTAGTCATGCAATTAGGCAGTTAATTAGGCAAGCAATTAGGCAGGTATGCAATTAGGCAGGCAATAAGTCAGGCAATAAGCAGGCATTTAGACAGGTAGGCAATTTGGCAGGCGATTCGGTAGGCAATTAAGCAGTTAATTAGGCAAGCAGGCAATTTGGCAGGTAATAAGGCAGGCAATTAGGCAGGCAATAAGGCAGGAAATTAGGCAGGCAGGCAATTAGGCATGCAATTAAGAAGTTAATTAGGCAGGCAGGCAATTTGGCATGTAATAAGGGAGGCAATTAGGCAGGAAATTAGGCAGTCAATTAAACAGTCTGGCAATTAGGTACGCAATTAGGTAGGCAAGCAATTAGGCAGTTAATTAGACAGGCAGGCAATTAGGTAGGTAAATAAATTAGGCAGGCAATTAGTCAGGCTATTAAGCAGGCAATTAGACAGGCAGACAATTAGGCAGGTAGGTAATTAGTCAGGCAATTAGGCAGGCAATTAAGCAGACAATTAGATAGGCAGGCAATTTGGCAGGCAGGCAATAATGCAGGCAATTAGGCAAGCAATTAGGCAGGCAATTAGGCAGGCAATGAAGCAGGCAATTAAAAAGTTAATTAGGCAGGCAATTAGCAGGCAATGAGGCAGGCAATTAGGCAGTTAATGAGGCAGGCAATTAGGCAGATATATGGCAGGCAATTGGGCAGGCAATTAGGCATGCAATTAGGCAGATAATAAGTCAGGCAATTAGGCAGTTAATTAGAACCGCAATTAGGCAGGCAATTAGGTGGCACGGCAGGTAGGTAATTAATCAGGCAATTAGGCAGGCAATTTGGCAGTTAATTAGGCTGTCAGTTAGTCAGTTAATTAGACAGGCAATTAGGCAGTTAATTAAGCAGGCAATTAGGCAGTTAATTAAGCAGGCAATTAGGCAGTTAATTAGAACCGCAATTAGGCAGGCAAATAGGCAGTCAATTAGGCAGGCAATTAGGAAGGATAATAGCCAGTTAATTAAGCAGGCAATTAGACAGTTAATAAGGCAGGCAATTAGGATGCAATTAAGCAGGCAATTAACCAGGTAGGCAGGCAATTAGGCAGGCAGCTAGGCAGGCAATTAGGCAGGCAATTAGGCAGTTAATTAGGCAGGCAATAAGGCAGGCAATTAGGCAGTTCATTAGGCAGGCAAATAGGTAGTTTATTAGGAAGGCAATTAGGCAGGCAATTAGGCAGTTAATTAAGCAGGCAATTAGGCAGTTAATTAGGCAGGCAATTAGGCAGGCAATTAGGCAGTTAATTAAGCAGGCAATTAGGCAGTAAATTAAGCAGGCAATTAGGCAGTAAACTAGGGAAGCAATTAGGCAGGCAGGCAATTATGCATGCAATTAAGCAATAAATTAGGCAGGCAGGCAATTTGGCAGGTAATTAGGGAGACAATTAGGCAGGCAATTAGGCAGGCAATTAGCATACCTTTAGGCAGTTAATTAGGCAGGCAAAAAGGCAGGCAATTAGGCAGTTAATTTGGCAGGCAATTAGGCAGGCAATAGAGCAAACAATTAGGGAGGCAATAAGACAGTTAATTAGGCAATCAATTAGGCAGGCAATTAGGCAGTTAATTAGGCAAGCAGGCAATTTGGCAGGTAATTAGGCAGGCCATTAGCAGGCCATTAGGCAGCCAATTAGGCTGTTAATTAGGCAGGCAATTAGGCAGGCAATTAGGCAATTTATTACGCAGGCAATTGGGCAGGCCATTAGGTAGTTTATTAGGCAAGCAATAAGGTAGGCAATTAGGCAGACAATTATGCAGGCAATTAGGCAGTTAATAAGTCAGGCAGTTAGTTAGGCAGTTGGGTAGGATATTAGGCAGGCAATAAGGCAGTTAATTAGGCAGGCAATTAGGCAGATGATTACGCAGGCAATTAGTCATGCAATTAGGCAGTTAATTAGGCAAGCAATTAGGCAGGTATGCAATTAGGCAGGCAATAAGTCAGGCAATAAGCAGGCATTTAGACAGGTAGGCAATTTGGCAGGCGATTCGGTAGGCAATTAAGCAGTTAATTAGGCAAGCAGGCAATTTGGCAGGTAATAAGGCAGGCAATTAGGCAGGCAATTAGGCAGGCAATAAGGCAGGCAATTAGGCAGGCAGGCAATTAGGCATGCAATTAAGAAGTTAATTAGGCAGGCAGGCAATTTGGCATGTAATAAGGGAGGCAATTAGGCAGGAAATTAGGCAGTCAATTAAACAGTCTGGCAATTAGGTACGCAATTAGGTAGGCAAGCAATTAGGCAGTTAATTAGACAGGCAGGCAATTAGGTAGGTAAATAAATTAGGCAGGCAATTAGTCAGGCTATTAAGCAGGCAATTAGACAGGCAGACAATTAGGCAGGTAGGTAATTAGTCAGGCAATTAGGCAGGCAATTAAGCAGACAATTAGATAGGCAGGCAATTTGGCAGGCAGGCAATAATGCAGGCAATTAGGCAAGCAATTAGGCAGGCAATTAGGCAGGCAATGAAGCAGGCAATTAAAAAGTTAATTAGGCAGGCAATTAGCAGGCAATGAGGCAGGCAATTAGGCAGTTAATGAGGCAGGCAATTAGGCAGATATATGGCAGGCAATTGGGCAGGCAATTAGGCATGCAATTAGGCAGATAATAAGTCAGGCAATTAGGCAGTTAATTAGAACCGCAATTAGGCAGGCAATTAGGTGGCACGGCAGGTAGGTAATTAATCAGGCAATAAGGCAGGCAATTTGGCAGTTAATTAGGCTGTCAGTTAGTCAGTTAATTAGACAGGCAATTAGGCAGTTAATTAAGCAGGCAATTAGGCAGTTAATTAAGCAGGCAATTAGGCAGTTAATAAGACAGGCAAATAGGCAGTCAATTAGGCAGGCAATTAGGAAGGATAATAGCCAGTTAATTAAGCAGGCAATTAGACAGTTAATAAGGCAGGCAATTAGGAAGGCAATTAAGCAGGCAATTAACCAGGTAGGCAGGCAATTAGGCAGGCAGCTAGGCAGGCAATTAGGCAGGCAATTAGGCAGTTAATTAGGCAGGCAATAAGGCAGGCAATTAGGCAGTTAATTAGGCAGGCAAATAGGTAGTTTATTAGGAAGGCAATTAGGCAGGCAATTAGGCAGTTAAATAAGCAGGCAATTAGGCAGTAAATTAAGCAGGCAATTAGGCAGTAAACTAGGGAAGCAATTAGGCAGGCAGGCAATTATGCATGCAATTAAGCAATAAATTAGGCAGGCAGGCAATTTGGCAGGTAATTAGGGAGACAATTAGGCAGGCAATTAGGCAGGCAATTAGCATACCTTTAGGCAGTTAATTAGGCAGGCAAAAAGGCAGGCAATTAGGCAGTTAATTTGGCAGGCAATTAGGCAGGCAATAGAGCAAACAATTAGGGAGGCAATAAGACAGTTAATTAGGCAATCAATTAGGCAGGCAATTAGGCAGTTAATTAGGCAGGCAATTAGGCAGATAATTAGGCAAGCAATTAGGCAAGAACTAAGGCAGATAATTAGGCAGGCAATTAACCAGGTAGGCAGGCAATTAGGCAGGCAGCTAGGCAGGCAATTAGGCAGGCAATTAAGCAGTTAATTAGGCAAGCAGTGAGGCAAGCAATTAGGCAGTTAATTAGGCAGGCAATTAGGCAGTTAATTCGGCAGGCATTAAGCAGGGAATAAGGCAGTTAATTAGGCAGGCAATTAGGCAGATGATTACGCAGGCAATTAGGCATGCAATTAGGCAGTTAATTAGGCAAGCAATTAGGCAGGTATGCAATTAGGCAGGCAATCAGTCAAGCAATAAGAAGGCATTTAGACAGGTAGGCAATTTGGCAGGCAATTAGACAATCAATAAGCAGGCAATTAGGCAATTAATTCGGCAGGCAATTAGGCATTTAATTAGGCAGTAAATTAGGCAGGCAAATAGGCAGGCAGTTAGGCAGTAATTAAGAAGGCAATTAGGCATTTACTTAGGCAGGAAATTAGGCATTTAATTAGCAGGCAATAAAGCAGTTAATTAGGCAGTTAATTAGGCAGGCAATTAAGCAGTTTATAAGCCAGGCAGGCAATTTAGCAGGTAATTAGGCAGGCAATTAGGCATTTAATAAGGCAGGCAATTAGGCAGAAAATTTGGAAGCAATTAGGCAGGCAATTAGGCAGGCAATTAAGCAGTTAATTAGGCAAGCAGGCAATTGGGCAGGTAATAAGGCAGGCAATTAGATAAGCAGGCAATTTGGCATGCAGGCAATAAGGCAGGCAATTAGGCAGTTAATTAGGCATGCAAATAGGCAGATAATTCGGCAGGCAAGTGGGCTGGCAATTAGGCATGCAATTAGGCAGATAATTAGGCAGTTTATTAGGCAAGCAATTAGGCAGGCAATTAGGCAGACAATTAGGCAGGCAATCAGGCATTTAATTTGCAGGCAATGAAGCAGTTAATTAGGCAGTTAATTAGGCAGGCAATTAAGCAGTTAATTAGGCAGGCAGGCAATTTAGCAGGTAATTAGGCAGGCAATAAGGCAGTTGATTGGGTAAGCAATTAGGCAGGCAATTAGGCAGTCAATTAAACAGGCAAGCAATTAGGCACGCAATTAGGTAGGCAGGCAATTAGGCAGTCACGCAATTAGGCAGTCAGGCAATTAGGCGTTTAATTAGGCAGGCAGGGAATTGTACAGGCAAAATGCCAGACAATTAAGCAGGAAATTAGGAAGGCAATTATGCAGGCAATTAGCCAATCAATAAGCAGGCAATTAGGCAATTAATTCGGCAGGCAATTAGGCATTTAATTAGGCAGTAAATTAGGCAGGCAAATAGGCAGGCAGTTAGGCATAATTAAGAAGGCAATTAGGCATTTACTTAGGCAGGCAATTAGGCATTTAATTAGCAGGCAATAAAGCAGTTAATTAGGCAGTTAATCAGGCAGGCAATTAAGCAGTTTATAAGCCAGGCAGGCAATTTAGCAGGTAATTAGGCAGGCAATTAGGCAGTTAATAAGGCAGGCAATTAGGCAGAAAATTTGGAAGCAATTAGGCAGGCAATTAGGCTGGCAATAAGGCAGGAAATTGGGCAGTTAATTAGGTAGGCTATTAGGCAATCAAGCAGAAGGCAGGCAATTAAGCAGGCAGGTAAGTAGGCAGGCAATTAAGCAGTTAATTAGGTAGGCAAGCAATTTGGCAGGTAACTAGGCAGGCAATAAGGTAAGCAATTAAGCAGGCAATTAGGCAGGCAATTAGGCAGGCAATTAAGCAGTTAATTAGGCAGGCAATTAGGCAGGCAATAAGGCAGGCAATTGGGTAGTTAATTGGGCAGTCAATTAGACAGATAATTAGGCAGGCAATTGGGTAGGCAATTAGGTAGTTTATTAGGCAAGCAATAAGGCAGGCAATTAGGCAGAAAATTAGGCAGGCAATTGAGCAGGCAATTAGGCAGTTAATTAGGCAAGCAATTGGGTAGGCAGGCAATTGGGCAGGCAGGTAATTAGGCAGGCAATTAAGCAGTTAATTAGGTAGGCAGGCAATTTGGCAGGTAACTAGGCAGGCAATAAGGTAAGCAATTAAGCAGGCAATTAGGCAGGCAATTAGGCAGGCGATTAAGCAGTTGATTAGGCAGGCAATTAGGCAGGCAATAAGGCAGGCAATTAGGTAGTTAATTGGGCAGGCAATTAGACAGATAATGAGCAGGCTATTGGGTAAGCAATTAGGCAAGCAATTAGGCAGTTATTAGGCAGGCGATAAAGCAGTTAATTAGGCAGTTAAATAGGCATAAAATTAGGCAGTTAATTAGGCAGGCAATAATCAAGCAATTAGGCAGGCAATTAGGCAGTTAATTAGGCAAGCAATTAGGCAGATAGTTAGGCAGGCAATAAGGCAGTTAATTAGGCCCGCAATTAGGCAGGCAATTAAGCAGGTTATTAAGGCAGGCAGGTAATAAGGCAGCAATAAGGCAGTTAATTAGGTAGGCAATTAGGCAGTTAATTAGGCAAGCAATTAGGCAGGCAATTAGGTAGTTTATTAGGCAAGCAGTTAGGCAGACAATTAGGCAGGCAATAAGGTAGGCAATTAGGCAGTTAATTAGGCAAGCAATTAGGCAGACAGGCAATTAGGCAGGCTTGTAATTAGATAGGCAATTAAGCAGTAATAGGGCAGGCAATTAGGCAGTTAATTAGGCAGGCAATGAAGCAGGCAGTTAGGCAGTTAATTTGGCAGGCAATTAAGCAGTTAATTAAGGCAGGCAATTAAGAAGGGAATAAGGCAGTTAATTAGGCAGGCAATTAGGCAGATAGTTAGGCAGGCTAAAAGGCAGTTAATTAGGCCCGCAATTTGGCAGGCAATTAAGCAAGCAATTAGGCAGTTAATTAGGCAAGCAATTAGGAAGGCAATTAGGCAGTTAGTTAGGCAGGCAATTAGGCAGGCAATGAGGCAGGCAATCAGGCAGTTAATTAGGAAGGCAATTAAACAGTTAATTAGGCAGGCAATTAAGCAGTTAATAAGACAGGCTTATAGGCAGGCAAATAGGCAGTCAATTAGGCAGGCAATTAGGAAGGATAATAGCCAGTTAATTAAGCAGGCAATTAGACAGTTAATAAGGCAGGCAATTAGGAAGGAAATTAAGCAGGCAATTAACCAGGTAGGCAGGCAATTAGGCAGGCAGCTAGGCAGGCAATTAGGCAGGCAATTAGGCAGTTAATTAGGCAGGCAATAAGGCAGGCAATTAGGCAGTTAATTAGGCAGGCAAATAGGTAGTTTATTAGGAAGGCAATTAGGCAGGCAATTAGGCAGTTAATTAAGCAGGCAATTAGGCAGTTAATTAGGCAGGCAATTAGGCAGTAAACTAGGGAAGCAATTAGGCAGGCAGGCAATTATGCATGCAATTAAGCAATAAATTAGGCAGGCAGGCAATTTGGCAGGTAATTAGGGAGACAATTAGGCAGGCAATTAGGCAGGCAATTAGCATACCTTTAGGCAGTTAATTAGGCAGGCAATTATGCAGGCAAAAAGGCAGGCAATTAGGCAGTTAATATGGCAGGCAATTAGGCAGGCAATAGAGCAAACAATTAGGCAGGCAATAAGACAGTTAATTAGGCAATCAATTAGACAGGCAATTAGGCAGTTAATTAGGCAGGCAATTAGGCAGATAATTAGGCAAGCAATTAGGCAAGAACTAAGGCAGATAATTAGGCAGGCAATTAGGCAGTTAATGAGGCCCGCAATAAGGAAGGCAATTAAGAAGGCAGGCAATTAGTCAGGCAATTAAGCAGTTAATTAGGCAAGCAGGCAATTTGGCAGGTAATTAGGCAGGCCATTAGCAGGCCATTAGGCAGCCAATTAGGCTGTTAATTAGGCAGGCAATTAGGCAGGCAATTAGGCAATTTATTACGCAGGCAATTGGGCAGGCCATTAGGTAGTTTATTAGGCAAGCAATAAGGCAGGCAATTAGGCAGACAATTATGCAGGCAATTAGGCAGTTAATTAGCAAGCAATTAGGCAGCTAGGCAATTAGGCAGGCAGGTAAAAAAGCAGGCAATTAAGCAGTTAATTAGGCAGGCAAGCAATTTGGCAGGTAATTAGGCAGGCAATAAGGTAAGCAATTAAGCAGGCAATTAGGCAGGCAATTAGGCAGGCAAGTAGGCAGGCAATTGAGCAGATAATTAAGCAGATAATTAGGCAGGCAATAAGGCAGGCAATTAGGCAGTTAATAAGGCAAGCAAATAGGCAGGCAATTAGGTAGTTAATTAGACAGGCAATTATGCAGGTAATTAGGCAGGAAATTAGGCAGGCAATAGGGCAGGCAATTAGGCAGGCAGGCAATTAGGCATGCAATTAAGAAGTTAATTAGGCAGGCAGGCAATTTGGCATGTAATAAGGGAGGCAATTAGGCAGGAAATTAGGCAGTCAATTAAACAGTCTGGCAATTAGGTACGCAATTAGGTAGGCAAGCAATTAGGCAGTTAATTAGACAGGCAGGCAATTAGGTAAATAAATAAATTAGGCAGGCAATTAGTCAGGCTATTAAGCAGGCAATTAGACAGGCAGACAATTAGGCAGGTAGGTAATTAGTCAGGCAATTAGGCAGGCAATTAAGCAGACAATTAGATAGGCAGGCAATTTGGCAGGCAGGCAATAATGCAGGCAATTAGGCAAGCAATTAGGCAGGCAATTAGGCAGGCAATGAAGCAGGCAATTAAAAAGTTAATTAGGCAGGCAATTAGCAGGCAATGAGGCAGGCAATTAGGCAGTTAATGAGGCAGGCAATTAGGCAGATATATGGCAGGCAATTGGGCAGGCAATTAGGCATGCAATTAGGCAGATAATAAGTCAGGCAATTAGGCAGTTAATTAGAACCGCAATTAGGCAGGCAATTAGGTGGCACGGCAGGTAGGTAATTAATCAGGCAATTAGGCAGGCAATTTGGCAGTTAATTAGGCTGTCAGTTAGTCAGTTAATTAGACAGGCAATTAGGCAGTTAATTAAGCAGGCAATTAGGCAGTTAATTAAGCAGGCAATTAGGCAGTTAATAAGACAGGCTTATAGGCAGGCAAATAGGCAGTCAATTAGGCAGGCAATTAGGAAGGATAATAGCCAGTTAATTAAGCAGGCAATTAGACAGTTAATAAGGCAGGCAATTAGGATGCAATTAAGCAGGCAATTAACCAGGTAGGCAGGCAATTAGGCAGGCAGCTAGGCAGGCAATTAGGCAGGCAATTAGGCAGTTAATTAGGCAGGCAATAAGGCAGGCAATTAGGCAGTTAATTAGGCAGGCAAATAGGTAGTTTATTAGGAATGCAATTAGGCAGGCAATTAGGCAGTTAATTAAGCAGGCAATTAGGCAGTTAATTAGGCAGGCAATTAGGCAGGCAATTAGGCAGTTAATTAAGCAGGCAATTAGGCAGTAAATTAAGCAGGCAATTAGGCAGTAAACTAGGGAAGCAATTAGGCAGGCAGGCAATTATGCATGCAATTAAGCAATAAATTAGGCAGGCAGGCAATTTGGCAGGTAATTAGGGAGACAATTAGGCAGGCAATTAGGCAGGCAATTAGCATACCTTTAGGCAGTTAATTAGGCAGGCAAAAAGGCAGGCAATTAGGCAGTTAATTTGGCAGGCAATTAGGCAGGCAATAGAGCAAACAATTAGGGAGGCAATAAGACAGTTAATTAGGCAATCAATTAGGCAGGCAATTAGGCAGTTAATTAGGCAGGCAATTAGGCAGATAATTAGGCAAGCAATTAGGCAAGAACTAAGGCAGATAATTAGGCAGGCAATTAGGCAGTTAATGAGGCCCGCAATTAGGAAGGCAATTAAGAAGGCAGGCAATTAGGCAGGCAATTAAGCAGTTAATTAGGCAAGCAGGCAATTTGGCAGGTAATTAGGCAGGCCATTAGCAGGCCATTAGGCAGCCAATTAGGCTGTTAATTAGGCAGGCAATTAGGCAGGCAATTAGGCAATTTATTACGCAGGCAATTGGGCAGGCCATTAGGTAGTTTATTAGGCAAGCAATAAGGTAGGCAATTAGGCAGACAATTATGCAGGCAATTAGGCAGTTAATAAGTCAGGCAGTTAGTTAGGCAGTTGGGTAGGATATTAGGCAGGCAATAAGGCAGTTAATTAGGCAGGCAATTAGGCAGATGATTACGCAGGCAATTAGTCATGCAATTAGGCAGTTAATTAGGCAAGCAATTAGGCAGGTATGCAATTAGGCAGGCAATAAGTCAGGCAATAAGCAGGCATTTAGACAGGTAGGCAATTTGGCAGGCGATTCGGTAGGCAATTAAGCAGTTAATTAGGCAAGCAGGCAATTTGGCAGGTAATAAGGCAGGCAATTAAGCAGGCAATTAGGCAGGCAATAAGGCAGGCAATTAGGCAGGCAGGCAATTAGGCATGCAATTAAGAAGTTAATTAGGCAGGCAGGCAATTTGGCATGTAATAAGGGAGGCAATTAGGCAGGAAATTAGGCAGTCAATTAAACAGTCTGGCAATTAGGTACGCAATTAGGTAGGCAAGCAATTAGGCAGTTAATTAGACAGGCAGGCAATTAGGTAGGTAAATAAATTAGGCAGGCAATTAGTCAGGCTATTAAGCAGGCAATTAGACAGGCAGACAATTAGGCAGGTAGGTAATTAGTCAGGCAATTAGGCAGGCAATTAAGCAGACAATTAGATAGGCAGGCAATTTGGCAGGCAGGCAATAATGCAGGCAATTAGGCAAGCAATTAGGCAGGCAATTAGGCAGGCAATGAAGCAGGCAATTAAAAAGTTAATTAGGCAGGCAATTAGCAGGCAATGAGGCAGGCAATTAGGCAGTTAATGAGGCAGGCAATTAGGCAGATATATGGCAGGCAATTGGGCAGGCAATTAGGCATGCAATTAGGCAGATAATAAGTCAGGCAATTAGGCAGTTAATTAGAACCGCAATTAGGCAGGCAATTAGGTGGCACGGCAGGTAGGTAATTAATCAGGCAATTAGGCAGGCAATTTGGCAGTTAATTAGGCTGTCAGTTAGTCAGTTAATTAGACAGGCAATTAGGCAGTTAATTAAGCAGGCAATTAGGCAGTTAATTAAGAAGGCAATTAGGCAGTTAATAAGACAGGCAAATAGGCAGTCAATTAGGCAGGCAATTAGGAAGGATAATAGCCAGTTAATTAAGCAGGCAATTAGACAGTTAATAAGGCAGGCAATTAGGAAGGCAATTAAGCAGGCAATTAACCAGGTAGGCAGGCAATTAGGCAGGCAGCTAGGCAGGCAATTAGGCAGGCAATTAGGCAAGCAATTAAGCAGGCAATTAGGCAATTAATTAGGCAAGCAATTAGGCAGGCAGGCAATTAGGCAGGCAGATAATAAGGGAGGCAATTAAGCAGTTAATTAGGCAGGCATGCAATTTGGCAGGTAATAATGCAGGCAATAAGGAAAGCAATTAAGCAGGAAATTAGGCAGGCAATTAAGCAGATAATTAAGCACATAATTAGGCAGGCAATAAGGCAGGCATTTAGGTAGTTAATTAGTCAAGCAAATAGGCAGGCAATTAGGCAGGCAATTAGGTAGTTAATTAGGCAGGCAATTATGCAGGTAATTAGGCAAGCAATTAGTTAGATAAATAGGCAGGCAATGAAGCAGTTAATTAGGCCCGCAATAAGGCAGGCAATTAATAATGTAATTAGGCAGGCAGGCAATTAGGCAGGCAATTAAGCAGTTAATTAGGCAAGCAGGCAATTGGGCAGGTAATAAGGCAGGCAATTAGATAGGCAGGCAATTTGGCATGCAGGCAATAAGGCAGGCAATTAGGCAGTTAATTAGGCATGCAATTAGGTAGGCAGGCAATTAGGCAGGCAGGTAATTAGGCAGGCAATTAAGCAGTTAATTAGGTAGGCAAGCAATTTGGCAGGTAACTAGGCAGGCAATAAGGTAAGCAATTAAGCAGGCAATTAGGCAGGCAATTAGGCAGGTAGGCAATTAGGCACTCAATAAGGTAGGCAGGCAATTAGGCAGTCAATTAAACAGGCAGGCAATTAGGCAGGCAGGCAATTAGGCAGTCAGGCAATTAGGCAGTTAATGAGGCAGGCAGGGAATTTGGCAGACAATAAGGCAGACAATAAAGCAGGCAGTTAGAAAGGCAATTAAGCAGGCAATTAGACAAGCAATTAGGCAGTCAATTAGGCAGTTAATTAGGCAGGCAATTAAGCAGGGAATAAGGCAGTTAATTAGGCAGGCACTTAGGCAGATGATTACGTAGGCAATTAGGCAGGCAATAAGGCAGTTAATTAGGCAAGCAATTACGCAGCTAATTAGGCAGGCAATTAGGCAGTTAATTAGGCAGGCAGGCAATTTGGCAAGTAATTTTGCAGGCAATTAGGCAGGCAATTAGACAGGCAATTAGGCAGCTATTTAGGCAGTTAATTGGACCTTGCAATTAGGCAGTTTATTAAGCAGGCAATTAGGCAGGCAATTAGGCAGGTAGGCAATTAATCAGTTAATAAGGAAGGCTAAAAGGCAGGCAATTAGGCAGGCAATTAGGCAGGCATATAAACAGTTAATTAGGCAGTCAATTAGGCAGTTAATTATGCATGCCATTAGGCAGTAAATTAGGCAAGCAATTAGGCAGAAAATTAGGCAAACAATTTAGCAGGTTATTAGGCAAGCAATTAGGCAGGCAATTAGGAAGGCAGGCAATTAGGCAGGTTATTAGGCAAGCAATTAGGCAGGCAACTAGAAAGGCAGGCAATTAGGCAGGCAATTAGGCAGGCAATTATGCAGGCAATTAAGGAGTTAATTAGGCAGGCAGGCAATTTGGCATGTAATAAGGTAGGCAATTAGGCAGGCAATTAGGCAGACAATTAGGCAGTCAATTAAACAGTCAGGCAATTAGGTACGCAATTGGGTAGGCAGGCAATTAGGCAGTTAATTAGACAGGCAGGCAATTAGGCAGGTAAATAAATTAGGCAGCCAATTAGTCAGGCTATTAAGCAGGCAATTAGACAGGCAGACAATTAGGCAGCAAGGTAATTAGTCAGGCAATTAGGCAGGCAATTAAGCAGGAAATTAGGCAGTTAATTAGCAGGCAATAAAGCAGTTAATTAGGCAGTTAATTAGGCAGGCAATTAAGCAGGGAATAAGGCAGTTAATTAGGCAGGCAATTAGGCAGATGATTACGCAGGCAATTAGGCATGCAATTAGGCAGTTAATTAGGCAAGCAATTAGGCAGGTATGCAATTAGGCAGGCAATCAGTCAAGCAATAAGCAGGCATTTAGACGGGTAGGCAATTTGGCAGGCAATTAGACAATCAATAAGCAGGCAATTAGGCAATTAATTCGGCAGGCAATTAGGCATTTAATTAGGCAGTAAATTAGGCAGGCAAATAGGCAGGCAGTTAGGCAGTAATTAAGAAGGCAATTAGGCATTTACTTAGGCAGGAAATTAGGCATTTAATTAGCAGGCAATAAAGCAGTTAATTAGGCAGTTAATTAGGCAGGCAATTAAGCAGTTTATAAGCCAGGCAGGCAATTTAGCAGGTAATTAGGCAGGCAATTAGGCATTTAATAAGGCAGGCAATTAGGCAGAAAATTTGGAAGCAATTAGGCAGGCAATTAGGCAGGCAATTAAGCAGGCAATTAGGCAATTAATTAGGCAAGCAATTAGGCAGGCAGGCAATTAGGCAGGCAGGCAATTAGGCAGGCAGATAATAAGGGAGGCAATTAAGCAGTTAATTAGGCAGGCATGCAATTTGGCAGGTAATAAGGCAGCCAATAAGGAAAGCAATTAAGCAGGCAATTAGGCAGGCAATAAGGCAGGCAATTAGGTAGTTAATTAGTCAAGCAAATAGGCAGGCAATTAGGCAGGCAATTAGGTAGTTTATTAGGCAGGCAATTATGCAGGTAATTAGGCAAGCAATTAGTTAGATAAATAGGCAGGCAATGAAGCAGTTAATTAGGCCCGCAATAAGACAGGCAATTAATAATGTAATTAGGCAGGCAGGCAATTAGGCAGGCAATTAAGCAGTTAATTAGGCAAGCAGGCAATTGGGCAGGTAATAAATCAGGCAATTAGATAAGCAGGCAATTTGGCATGCAGGCAATAAGGCAGGCAATTAGGCAGTTAATTAGGCATGCAAATAGGCAGATAATTCGGCAGGCAAGTGGGCTGGCAATTAGGCATGCAATTAGGCAGATAATTAGGCAGGTAATTAGGCATTTAATTAGCAGGCAATAAAGCAGTTAATTAGGCAGTTAAATAGGCAGGCAATTAAGCAGTTAATTAGGCGGGCAATTTAGAAGGCAATTAGGCAGGCAATAAGGCAGGAAATTAGGCAGGCAATTAGGCATTTAATTAGCAGGCAATAAATCAGCTAATTAGGCAGGCAATTAGGCAGTTAATTAGGCAGGCAATTAGGCAGATGATTACGCAGGCAATTAGACAGGCAATAAAGCAGTTAATTAGGCAGGCAGGCAATTTGGCAGGTAATTTGGCAGGCAATGAGGCAGGCAATTAGGTAGGTAGGTAATTAGACAGGCAATTAGGCAGTTCATTAGGCAGGCAGGCAATTTAGCAGGTAATTAGGCAGGCAATTAGGCAAGCAATTAGTCAGGCAATTAGGCAGGCAATTAGGCAGGCAATTAGGCAGGCAATTAGTCAGATAATTAAGTGGGCAATTAGGCAGAAAATTTGGCAGGCAATTAGGCAGTTAATTAGGCAAGCAATTGGGCAGTCAATTAGGCAGGCAATTAGGCAGTCAATTAGGCAATCAAGCAAAATGGCAGGCATTTAGGCTGGTAATTAGGCAGGCAAATAGGCAGATAATTAGCAGGCAATAAGAAAGGTAATTAGGCAGGCAATTAGGCAGGCAATAAGGCAGTTTATTAGGCAAGCAATTAGGCAGGCAATTAGGCAGACAATTAGGCAGGCTATTAGGCATTTAATTTGCAGGCAATGAAGCAGTTAATTAGGCAGTTAATTAGGCAGGCAATTAAGCAGTTAATTAGGCAGGCAGGCAATTTAGCAGGTAATTAGGCAGGCAATAAGGCAGTTGATTGGGTAAGCAATTAGGCAGGCAATTAGGCAGTCAATTAAACAGGCAAGCAATTAGGCACGCAATTAGGTAGGCAGGCAATTAGGCAGTCACGCAATTAGGCAGTCAGGCAATTAGGCGTTTAATTAGGCAGGCAGGGAATTGTACAGGCAAAATGCCAGACAATTAAGCAGGAAATTAGGAAGGCAATTATGCAGGCAATTAGCCAATCAATAAGCAGGCAATTAGGCAATTAATTCGGCAGGCAATTAGGCATTTAATTAGGCAGTAAATTAGGCAGGCAAATAGGCAGGCAGTTAGGCAGTAATTAAGAAGGCAATTAGGCATTTACTTAGGCAGGCAATTAGGCATTTAATTAGCAGGCAATAAAGCAGTTAATTAGGCAGTTAATCAGGCAGGCAATTAAGCAGTTTATAAGCCAGGCAGGCAATTTAGCAGGTAATTAGGCAGGCAATTAGGCAGAAAATTTGGAAGCAATTAGGCAGGCAATTAGGCTGGCAATAAGGCAGGCAATTGGGCAGTTAATTAGGTAGGCTATTAGGCAATCAAGCAGAAGGCAGGCAATTAAGCAGTTAATTAGGCAGGCAATTAGGCAGGCAAATAGGTAGTTTATTTGGCAAGCAATAAGGCAGGCAATTAGGCAGAAAATTAGGCAGGCAATTAAGCAGGAAATTAGGCAGTTAATTAGGCAAGCAATTAGGTAGGCAGGCAATTAGGCAGGCAGGTAAGTAGGCAGGCAATTAAGCAGTTAATTAGGTAGGCAAGCAATTTGGCAGGTAACTAGGCAGGCAATAAGGTAAGCAATTAAGCAGGCAATTAGGCAGGCAATTAGGCAGGCAATTAAGCAGTTAATTAGGCAGGCAATTAGGCAGGCAATAAGGCAGGCAATTGGGTAGTTAATTGGGCAGTCAATTAGACAGAAAATTAGGCAGGCAATTGGGTAGGCAATTAGGTAGTTTATTAGGCAAGCAATAAGGCAGGCAATTAGGCAGAAAATTAGGCAGGCAATTGAGCAGGCAATTAGGCAGTTAATTAGGCAAGCAATTGGGTAGGCAGGCAATTGGGCAGGCAGGTAATTAGGCAGGCAATTAAGCAGTTAATTAGGTAGGCAGGCAATTTGGCAGGTAACTAGGCAGGCAATAAGGTAAGCAATTAAGCAGGCAATTAGGCAGGCAATTAGGCAGGCAATTAAGCAGTTAATTAGGCAAGCAATTAGGCAGGCAATAAGGCAGGCAATTAGGTAGTTAATTGGGCAGGCAATTAGACAGATAATTAGCAGGCTATTGGGTAAGCAATTAGGCAAGCAATTAGGCAGATAATTAGGCAGGCGATAAAGCAGTTAATTAGGCAGTTAAATAGGCATAAAATTAGGCAGTTAATTAGGCAGGCAATAATCAGGCAATTAGGCAGGCAATTAGGCAGTTGATTAGGCAAGCAATTAGGCAGGCTATTTGGCAGTCAATTAGGCAGGCAATTAGGCAGATAGTTAGGCAGGCAATAAGGCAGTTAATTAGGCCCGCAATTAGGCAGGCAATTAAGCAGGTTATTAAGGCAGGCAGGTAATAAGGCAGCAATAAGGCAGTTAATTAGGTAGGCAATTAGGCAGTTAATTAGGCAAGCAATTAGGCAGGCAATTAGGTAGTTTATTAGGCAAGCAGTTAGGCAGACAATTAGGCAGGCAATAAGGTAGGCAATTAGGCAGTTAATTAGGCAAGCAATTAGGCAGACAGGCAATTAGGCAGGCTTGTAATTAGATAGGCAATTAAGCAGTAATAGGGCAGGCAATTAGGCAGTTAATTAGGCAGGCAATGAAGCAGGCAGTTAGGCAGTTAATTTGGCAGGCAATTAAGCAGTTAATTAAGGCAGGCAATTAAGAAGGGAATAAGGCAGTTAATTAGGCAGGCAATTAGGCAGATAGTTAGGCAGGCTAAAAGGCAGTTAATTAGGCCCGCAATTTGGCAGGCAATTAAGCAAGCAATTAGGCAGTTAAATAGGCAAGCAATTAGGCAGTTAAATAGGCAAGCAATTAGGAAGGCAATTAGGCAGTTAGTTAGGCAGGCAATTAGGCAGGCAATGAGGCAGGCAATCAGGCAGTTAATTAGGAAGGCAATTAAACAGTTAATTAGGCAGGCAATTAAGCAGTTAATAAGACAGGCTTATAGGCAGGCAAATAGGCAGTCAATTAGGCAGGCAATTAGGAAGGATAATAGCAAGTTAATTAAGCAGGCAATTAGACAGTTAATAAGGCAGGCAATTAGGAAGGCAATTAAGCAGGCAATTAACCAGGTAGGCAGGCAATTAGGCAGGCAGCTAGGCAGGCAATTAGGCAGGCAATTAGGCAGTTAATTAGGCAGGCAATTAGGCAGTAAACTAGGGAAGCAATTAGGCAGGCAGGCAATTATGCATGCAATTAAGCAATAAATTAGGCAGGCAGGCAATTTGGCAGGTAATTAGGGATACAATTAGGCAGGCAATTAGGCAGGCAATTAGCATACCTTTAGGCAGTTAATTAGGCAGGCAATTATGCAGGCAAAAAGGCAGGCAATTAGGCAGTTAATATGGCAGGCAATTAGGCAGGCAATAGAGCAAACAATTAGGCAGGCAATAAGACAGTTAATTAGGCAGGCAATTAGGCAGATAATTAGGCAAGCAATTAGGCAAGAACTAAGGCAGATAATTAGGCAGGCAATTAGGCAGTTAATGAGGCCCGCAATAAGGAAGGCAATTAAGAAGGCAGGCAATTAGGCAGGCAATTAAGCAGTTAATTAGGCAAGCAGGCAATTTGGCAGGTAATTAGGCAGGCCATTAGCAGGCCATTAGGCAGCCAATTAGGCTGTTAATTAGGCAGGCAATTAGGCAGGCAATTAGGCAGGCAATTAGGCAGGCAATTAGGCAGGCAATAAGGCAGGCAATTGGGTAGTTAATTGGGCAGCCAATTAGACAGATAATTAGGCAGGCAATTGGGTAGGCAATTAGGTAGTTTATTAGGCAAGCAATAAGGCAGGCAATTAGGCAGAAAATTAGGCAGGCAATTGAGCAGGCAATTAGGCAGTTAATTAGGCAAGCAATTGGGTAGGCAGGCAATTGGGCAGGCAGGTAATTAGGCAGGCAATTAAGCAGTTAATTAGGTAGGCAGGCAATTTGGCAGGTAACTAGGCAGGCAATAAGGTAAGCAATTAAGCAGGCAATTAGGCAGGCAATTAGGCAGGCAATTAAGCAGTTAATTAGGCAGGCAATTAGGCAGGCAATAAGGCAGGCGATTAGGTAGTTAATTGGGCAGGCAATTAGACAGATAATTAGCAGGCTATTGGGTAAGCAATTAGGCAAGCAATTAGGCAGATAATTAGGCAGGCGATAAAGCAGTTAATTAGGCAGTTAAATAGGCATACAATTAGGCAGTTAATTAGGCAGGCAATAATCAGGCAATTAGGCAGGCAATTAGGCAGTTAATTAGGCAAGCAATTAGGCAGGCTATTTGGCAGTTAATTAGGCAGGCAATTAGGCAGATAGTTAGGCAGGAAATAAGGCAGTTAATTAGGCCCGCAATTAGGCAAGCAATTAAGCAGGTTATTAAGGTAGGCAGGTAATAAGGCAGCAATAAGGCAGTTAATTAGGCAGGAAATTTGGCAGGCAATAAGGCAGGCAAATAGGCAGGCAACCAATTAGCCAGGCAATTAGGCAGGCAATTAGGCAGTTAATTAGGCAAGCAGTGAGGCAAGCAATTAGGCAGTTAATTAGGCAGGCAATTAGGCAGTTAATTCGGCAGGCATTAAGCAGGGAATAAGGCAGTTAATTAGGCAGGCAATTAGGCAGATGATTACGCAGGCAATTAGGCATGCAATTAGGCAGTTAATTAGGCAAGCAATTAGGCAGGTATGCAATTAGGCAGGCAATCAGTCAAGCAATAAGCAGGCATTTAGACAGGTAGGCAATTTGGCAGGCAATTAGACAATCAATAAGCAGGCAATTAGGCAATTAATTCGGCAGGCAATTAGGCATTTAATTAGGCAGTAAATTAGGCAGGCAAATAGGCAGGCAGTTAGGCAGTAATTAAGAAGGCAATTAGGCATTTACTTAGGCAGGAAATTAGGCATTTAATTAGCAGGCAATAAAGCAGTTAATTAGGCAGTTAATTAGGCAGGCAATTAAGCAGTTTATAAGCCAGGCAGGCAATTTAGCAGGTAATTAGGCAGGCAATTAGGCATTTAATAAGGCAGGCAATTAGGCAGAAAATTTGGAAGCAATTAGGCAGGCAATTAGGCAGGCAATTAAGCAGTTAATTAGGCAAGCAGGCAATTGGGCAGGTAATAAGGCAGGCAATTAGATAAGCAGGCAATTTGGCATGCAGGCAATAAGGCAGGCAATTAGGCAGTTAATTAGGCATGCAAATAGGCAGATAATTCGGCAGGCAAGTGGGCTGGCAATTAGGCATGCAATTAGGCAGATAATTAGGCAGGTAATTAGGCATTTAATTAGCAGGCAATAAAGCAGTTAATTAGGCAGTTAAATAGGCAGGCAATTAAGCAGTTAATTAGGCGGGCAATTTAGAAGGCAATTAGGCAGGCAATAAGGCAGGCAATAAGGCAGTTTATTAGGCAAGCAATTAGGCAGGCAATTAGGCAGACAATTAGGCAGGCAATTAGGCATTTAATTTGCAGGCAATGAAGCAGTTAATTAGGCAGTTAATTAGGCAGGCAATTAAGCAGTTAATTAGGCAGGCAGGCAATTTAGCAGGTAATTAGGCAGGCAATAAGGCAGTTGATTGGGTAAGCAATTAGGCAGGCAATTAGGCAGTCAATTAAACAGGCAAGCAATTAGGCACGCAATTAGGTAGGCAGGCAATTAGGCAGTCACGCAATTAGGCAGTCAGGCAATTAGGCGTTTAATTAGGCAGGCAGGGAATTGTACAGGCAAAATGCCAGACAATTAAGCAGGAAATTAGGAAGGCAATTATGCAGGCAATTAGCCAATCAATAAGCAGGCAATTAGGCAATTAATTCGGCAGGCAATTAGGCATTTAATTAGGCAGGCAAATAGGCAGGCAGTTAGGCAGTAATTAAGAAGGCAATTAGGCATTTACTTAGGCAGGCAATTAGGCATTTAATTAGCAGGCAATAAAGCAGTTAATTAGGCAGTTAATCAGGCAGGCAATTAAGCAGTTTATAAGCCAGGCAGGCAATTTAGCAGGTAATTAGGCAGGCAATTAGGCAGTTAATAAGGCAGGCAATTAGGCAGAAAATTTGGAAGCAGTTAGGCAGGCAATTAGGCTGGCAATAAGGCAGGCAATTGGGCAGTTAATTAGGTAGGCTATTAGGCAATCAAGCAGAAGGCAGGCAATTAAGCAGTTAATTAGGCAGGCAATTAGGCAGGCAAATAGGTAGTTTATTTGGCAAGCAATAAGGCAGGCAATTAGGCAGAAAATTAGGCAGGCAATTAAGCAGGAAATTAGGCAGTTAATTAGGCAAGCAATTAGGTAGGCAGGCAATTAGGCAGGCAGGTAAGTAGGCAGGCAATTAAGCAGTTAATTAGGTAGGCAAGCAATTTGGCAGGTAACTAGGCAGGCAATAAGGTAAGCAATTAAGCAGGCAATTAGGCAGGCAATTAGGCAGGCAATTAAGCAGTTAATTAGGCAGGCAATTAGGCAGGCAATAAGGCAGGCAATTGGGTAGTTAATTGGGCAGTCAATTAGACAGATAATTAGGCAGGCAATTGGGTAGGCAATTAGGTAGTTTATTAGGCAAGCAATAAGGCAGGCAATTAGGCAGAAAATTAGGCAGGCAATTGAGCAGGCAATTAGGCAGTTAATTAGGCAAGCAATTGGGTAGGCAGGCAATTGGGCAGGCAGGTAATTAGGCAGGCAATTAAGCAGTTAATTAGGTAGGCAGGCAATTTGGCAGGTAACTAGGCAGGCAATAAGGTAAGCAATTAAGCAGGCAATTAGGCAGGCAATTAGGCAGGCAATTAAGCAGTTAATTAGGCAGGCAATTAGGCAGGCAATAAGGCAGGCAATTAGGTAGTTAATTGGGCAGGCAATTAGACAGATAATTAGCAGGCTATTGGGTAAGCAATTAGGCAAGCAATTAGGCAGTTATTAGGCAGGCAGTAAAGCAGTTAATTAGGCAGTTAAATAGGCATAAAATTAGGCAGTTAATTAGGCAGGCAATAATCAAGCAATTAGGCAGGCAATTAGGCAGTTAATTAGGTAAGCAATTAGGCAGATAGTTAGGCAGGCAATAAGGCAGTTAATTAGGCCCGCAATTAGGCAGGCAATTAAGCAGGTTATTAAGGCAGGCAGGTAATAAGGCAGCAATAAGGCAGTTAATTAGGTAGGCAATTAGGCAGTTAATTAGGCAAGCAATTAGGCAGACAATTAGGTAGTTTATTAGGCAAGCAGTTAGGCAGACAATTAGGCAGGCAATAAGGTAGGCAATTAGGCAGTTAATTAGGCAAGCAATTAGGCAGACAGGCAATTAGGCAGGCTTGTAATTAGATAGGCAATTAAGCAGTAATAGGGCAGGCAATTAGGCAGTTAATTAGGCAGGCAATGAAGCAGGCAGTTAGGCAGTGAATTTGGCAGGCAATTAAGCAGTTAATTAAGGCAGGCAATTAAGAAGGGAATAAGGCAGTTAATTAGGCAGGCAATTAGGCAGATAGTTAGGCAGGCTAAAAGGCAGTTAATTAGGCCCGCAATTTGGCAGGCAATTAAGCAAGCAATTAGGCAGTTAATTAGGCAAGCAATTAGGAAGGCAATTAGGCAGTTAGTTAGGCAGGCAATTAGGCAGGCAATGAGGCAGGCAATCAGGCAGTTAATTAGGAAGGCAAATAAACAGTTAATTAGGCAGGCAATTAAGCAGTTAATAAGACAGGCTTATAGGCAGGCAAATAGGCAGTCAATTAGGCAGGCAATTAGGAAGGATAATAGCCAGTTAATTAAGCAGGCAATTAGACAGTTAATAAGGCAGGCAATTAGGAAGGCAATTAAGCAGGCAATTAACCAGGTAGGCAGGCAATTAGGCAGGCAGCTAGGCAGGCAATTAGGCAGGCAATTAGGCAGTTAATTAGGCAGGCAATAAGGCAGGCAATTAGGCAGTTAATTAGGCAGGCAAATAGGTAGTTTATTAGGAAGGCAATTAGGCAGGCAATTAGGCAGTTAATTAAGCAGGCAATTAGGCAGTTAATTAGGCAGGCAATTAGGCAGTAAACTAGGGAAGCAATTAGGCAGGCAGGCAATTATGCATGCAATTAAGCAATAAATTAGGCAGGCAGGCAATTTGGCAGGTAATTAGGGAGACAATTAGGCAGGCAATTAGGCAGGCAATTAGCATACCTTTAGGCAGTTAATTAGGCAGGCAATTATGCAGGCAAAAAGGCAGGCAATTAGACAGTTAATATGGCAGGCAATTAGGCAGGCAATAGAGCAAACAATTAGGCAGGCAATAAGACAGTTAATTAGGCAATCAATTAGGCAGGCAATTATTCAGTTAATTAGGCAGGCAATTAGGCAGATAATTAGGCAAGCAATTAGGCAAGAACTAAGGCAGATAATTAGGCAGGCAATTAGGCAGTTAATGAGGCCCGCAATAAGGAAGGCAATTAAGAAGGCAGGCAATTAGGCAGGCAATTAAGCAGTTAATTAGGCAAGCAGGCAATTTGGCAGGTAATTAGGCAGGCCATTAGCAGGCCATTAGGCAGCCAATTAGGCTGTTAATTAGGCAGGCAATTAGGCAGGCAATTAGGCAATTTATTACGCAGGCAATTGGGCAGGCCATTAGGTAGTTTATTAGGCAAGCAATAAGGCAGGCAATTAGGCAGACAATTATGCAGGCAATTAGGCAGTTAATTAGCAAGCAATTAGGCAGCTAGGCAATTAGGCAGGCAGGTAAAAAAGCAGGCAATTAAGCAGTTAATTAGGCAGGCAAGCAATTTGGCAGGTAATTAGGCAGGCAATAAGGTAAGCAATTAAGCAGGCAATTAGGCAGGCAATTAGGCAGGCAAGTAGGCAGGCAATTGAGCAGATAATTAAGCAGATAATTAGGCAGGCAATAAGGCAGGCAATTAGGCAGTTAATAAGGCAAGCAAATAGGCAGGCAATTAGGTAGTTAATTAGACAGGCAATTATGCAGGTAATTAGGCAGGAAATTAGGCAGGCAATAGGGCAGGCAATTAGGCAGGCAATTAGGCATGCAATTAAGAAGTTAATTAGGCAGGCAGGCAATTTGGCATGTAATAAGGGAGGCAATTAGGCAGGAAATTAGGCAGTCAATTTGGCATGTAATAAGGGAGGCAATTAGGCAGGAAATTAGGCAGTCAATTAAACAGTCTGGCAATTAGGTACGCAATTAGGTAGGCAAGCAATTAGGCAGTTAATTAGACAGGCAGGCAATTAGGTAAATAAATAAATTAGGCAGGCAATTAGTCAGGCTATTAAGCAGGCAATTAGACAGGCAGACAATTAGGCAGGTAGGTAATTAGTCAGGCAATTAGGCAGGCAATTAAGCAGACAATTAGATAGGCAGGCAATTTGGCAGGCAGGCAATAATGCAGGCAATTAGGCAAGCAATTAGGCAGGCAATTAGGCAGGCAATGAAGCAGGCAATTAAAAAGTTAATTAGGCAGGCAATTAGCAGGCAATGAGGCAGGCAATTAGGCAGTTAATGAGGCAGGCAATTAGGCAGATATATGGCAGGCAATTGGGCAGGCAATTAGGCATGCAATTAGGCAGATAATAAGTCAGGCAATTAGGCAGTTAATTAGAACCGCAATTAGGCAGGCAATTAGGTGGCACGGCAGGTAGGTAATTAATCAGGCAATTAGGCAGGCAATTTGGCAGTTAATTAGGCTGTCAGTTAGTCAGTTAATTAGACAGGCAATTAGGCAGTTAATTAAGCAGGCAATTAGGCAGTTAATTAAGCAGGCAATTAGGCAGTTAATAAGACAGGCTTATAGGCAGGCAAATAGGCAGTCAATTAGGCAGGCAATTAGGAAGGATAATAGCCAGTTAATTAAGCAGGCAATTAGACAGTTAATAAGGCAGGCAATTAGGATGCAATTAAGCAGGCAATTAACCAGGTAGGCAGGCAATTAGGCAGGCAGCTAGGCAGGCAATTAGGCAGGCAATTAGGCAGTTAATTAGGCAGGCAATAAGGCAGGCAATTAGGCAGTTCATTAGGCAGGCAAATAGGTAGTTTATTAGGAAGGCAATTAGGCAGGCAATTAGGCAGTTAATTAAGCAGGCAATTAGGCAGTTAATTAGGCAGGCAATTAGGCAGGCAATTAGGCAGTTAATTAAGCAGGCAATTAGGCAGTAAATTAAGCAGGCAATTAGGCAGTAAACTAGGGAAGCAATTAGGCAGGCAGGCAATTATGCATGCAATTAAGCAATAAATTAGTCAGGCAGGCAATTTGGCAGGTAATTAGGGAGACAATTAGGCAGGCAATTAGGCAGGCAATTAGCATACCTTTAGGCAGTTAATTAGGCAGGCAAAAAGGCAGGCAATTAGGCAGTTAATTTGGCAGGCAATTAGGCAGGCAATAGAGCAAACAATTAGGGAGGCAATAAGACAGTTAATTAGGCAATAAATTAGGCAGGCAAATAGGCAGTTAATTAGGCAGGCAATTAGGCAGATAATTAGGCAAGCAATTAGGCAAGAACTAAGGCAGATAATTAGGCAGGCAATTAGGCAGTTAATGAGGCCCGCAATTAGGAAGGCAATTAAGAAGGCAGGCAATTAGGCAGGCAATTAAGCAGTTAATTAGGCAAGCAGGCAATTTGGCAGGTAATTAGGCAGGCCATTAGCAGGCCATTAGGCAGCCAATTAGGCTGTTAATTAGGCAGGCAATTAGGCAGGCAATTAGGCAATTTATTACGCAGGCAATTGGGCAGGCCATTAGGTAGTTTATTAGGCAAGCAATAAGGTAGGCAATTAGGCAGACAAATATGCAGGCAATTAGGCAGTTAATAAGTCAGGCAGTTAGTTAGGCAGTTGGGTAGGATATTAGGCAGGCAATAAGGCAGTTAATTAGGCAGGCAATTAGGCAGATGATTACGCAGGCAATTAGTCATGCAATTAGGCAGTTAATTAGGCAAGCAATTAGGCAGGTATGCAATTAGGCAGGCAATAAGTCAGGCAATAAGCAGGCATTTAGACAGGTAGGCAATTTGGCAGGCGATTCGGTAGGCAATTAAGCAGTTAATTAGGCAAGCAGGCAATTTGGCAGGTAATAAGGCAGGCAATTAGGCAGGCAATTAGGCAGGCAATAAGGCAGGCAATTAGGCAGGCAGGCAATTAGGCATGCAATTAAGAAGTTAATTAGGCAGGCAGGCAATTTGGCATGTAATAAGGGAGGCAATTAGGCAGGAAATTAGGCAGTCAATTAAACAGTCTGGCAATTAGGTACGCAATTAGGTAGGCAAGCAATTAGGCAGTTAATTAGACAGGCAGGCAATTAGGTAGGTAAATAAATTAGGCAGGCAATTAGTCAGGCTATTAAGCAGGCAATTAGACAGGCAGACAATTAGGCAGGTAGGTAATTAGTCAGGCAATTAGGCAGGCAATTAAGCAGACAATTAGATAGGCAGGCAATTTGGCAGGCAGGCAATAATGCAGGCAATTAGGCAAGCAATTAGGCAGGCAATTAGGCAGGCAATGAAGCAGGCAATTAAAAAGTTAATTAGGCAGGCAATTAGCAGGCAATGAGGCAGGCAATTAGGCAGTTAATGAGGCAGGCAATTAGGCAGATATATGGCAGGCAATTGGGCAGGCAATTAGGCATGCAATTAGGCAGATAATAAGTCAGGCAATTAGGCAGTTAATTAGAACCGCAATTAGGCAGGCAATTAGGTGGCACGGCAGGTAGGTAATTAATCAGGCAATTAGGCAGGCAATTTGGCAGTTAATTAGGCTGTCAGTTAGTCAGTTAATTAGACAGGCAATTAGGCAGTTAATTAAGCAGGCAATTAGGCAGTTAATTAAGCAGGCAATTAGGCAGTTAATAAGACAGGCAAATAGGCAGTCAATTAGGCAGGCAATTAGGAAGGATAATAGCCAGTTAATTAAGCAGGCAATTAGACAGTTAATAAGGCAGGCAATTAGGAAGGCAATTAAGCAGGCAATTAACCAGGTAGGCAGGCAATTAGGCAGGCAGCTAGGCAGGCAATTAGGCAGGCAATTAGGCAGTTAATTAGGCAGGCAATTAGGTAGGCAGTTGGGTAGGCAGTTAGGCATGCAATAAGGCAGTTAATTAGGCAGGCAATTAGGCAGGCAATTAGGAAGGCAATAAGGCAGGCAAATAGGCAGGCATATTGACAGCCAATAAGGCAGGCAATTAGGAAGTTAATTAGGCAGGCAATTAAGCAGGCAAATAGGCAGGCAATTAGGCAGTTAATTAGGCAGGCAATTAGGCAGGCAATTAAGCAGGCAATTGGGCAGGCAATAAGGCAGTTAATTAGACAGGCAATTAAGCAGGCAAATAGGCAGGCAATTAGGCAGTTAATAAGTCAGGCAATTAGGTAGGCAGTTTGGTAGGCAGTTAAGCATGCAATAAGGCAGTTAATTAGGCAGGCAATTAGGCAGGCAATTAGGAAGGCAATAAGGCAGGCAAATAGGCAGGCATATTGACAGCCAATTAGGCAGGCAATTAGGAAGTTAATTAGGCAGATGATTAGGCAGGAAATTTGGCAGGCAAAAAGGCAGGCAAATAGGCAGGCAACTAATTAGCCAGGCAATTAGGCAGGCAATTAGGCAAGCAATTAAGCAGGCAATTAGGCAATTAATTAGGCAAGCAATTAGGCAGGCAGGCAATTAGGCAGGCAGATAATAAGGGAGGCAATTAAGCAGTTAATTAGGCAGGCATGCAATTTGGCAGGTAATAATGCAGGCAATAAGGAAAGCAATTAAGCAGGACATTAGGCAGGCAATTAAGCAGATAATTAAGCACATAATTAGGCAGGCAATAAGGCAGGCAATTAGGTAGTTAATTAGTCAAGCAAATAGGCAGGCAATTAGGCAGGCAATTAGGTAGTTAATTAGGCAGGCAATTATGCAGGTAATTAGGCAAGCAATTAGTTAGATAAATAGGCAGGCAATGAAGCAGTTAATTAGGCCCGCAATAAGGCAGGCAATTAATAATGTAATTAGGCAGGCAATTAGGCAGGCAATTAAGCAGTTAATTAGGCAAGCAGGCAATTGGGCAGGTAATAAGGCAGGCAATTAGATAGGCAGGCAATTTGGCATGCAGGCAATAAGGCAGGCAATTAGGCAGTTAATTAGGCATGCAATTAGGTAGGCAGGCAATTAGGCAGGCAGGTAATTAGGCAGGCAATTAAGCAGTTAATTAGGTAGGCAAGCAATTTGGCAGGTAACTAGGCAGGCAATAAGGTAAGCAATTAAGCAGGCAATTAGGCAGGCAATTAGGCAGGTAGGCAATTAGGCACTCAATAAGGTAGGCAGGCAATTAGGCAGTCAATTAAACAGGCAGGCAATTAGGCAGGCAGGCAATTAGGCAGTCAGGCAATTAGGCAGTTAATGAGGCAGGCAGGGAATTTGGCAGACAATAAGGCAGACAATAAAGCAGGCAATTAGAAAGGCAATTAAGCAGGCAATTAGACAAGCAATTAGGCAGTCAATTAGGCAGTTAATTAGGCAGGCAATTAGGCAGATAGTTAGGCAGGCAATAAGGCAGTTAATTAGGCCCGCAATTAGGCAGGCAATTAAGCAGGTTATTAAGGCAGGCAGGTAATAAGGCAGCAATAAGGCAGTTAATTAGGTAGGCAATTAGGCAGTTAATTAGGCAAGCAATTAGGCAGGCAATTAGGTAGTTTATTAGGCAAGCAGTTAGGCAGACAATTAGGCAGGCAATAAGGTAGGCAATTAGGCAGTTAATTAGGCAAGCAATTAGGCAGACAGGCAATTAGGCAGGCTTGTAATTAGATAGGCAATTAAGCAGTAATAGGGCAGGCAATTAGGCAGTTAATTAGGCAGGCAATGAAGCAGGCAGTTAGGCAGTTAATTTGGCAGGCAATTAAGCAGTTAATTAAGGCAGGCAATTAAGAAGGGAATAAGGCAGTTAATTAGGCAGGCAATTAGGCAGATAGTTAGGCAGGCTAAAAGGCAGTTAATTAGGCCCGCAATTTGGCAGGCAATTAAGCAAGCAATTAGGCAGTTAATTAGGCAAGCAATTAGGAAGGCAATTAGGCAGTTAGTTAGGCAGGCAATTAGGCAGGCAATGAGGCAGGCAATCAGGCAGTTAATTAGGAAGGCAATTAAACAGTTAATTAGGCAGGCAATTAAGCAGTTAATAAGACAGGCTTATAGGCAGGCAAATAGGCAGTCAATTAGGCAGGCAATTAGGAAGGATAATAGCCAGTTAATTAAGCAGGCAATTAGACAGTTAATAAGGCAGGCAATTAGGAAGGCAATTAAGCAGGCAATTAACCAGGTAGGCCGGCAATTAGGCAGGCAGCTAGGCAGGCAATTAGGCAGGCAATTAGGCAGTTAATTAGGCAGGCAATAAGGCAGGCAATTAGGCAGTTAATTAGGCAGGCAAATAGGTAGTTTATTAGGAAGGCAATTAGGCAGGCAATTAGGCAGTTAATTAAGCAGGCAATTAGGCAGTTAATTAGGCAGGCAATTAGGCAGTAAACTAGGGAAGCAATTAGGCAGGCAGGCAATTATGCATGCAATTAAGCAATAAATTAGGCAGGCAGGCAATTTGGCAGGTAATTAGGGAGACAATTAGGCAGGCAATTAGGCAGGCAATTAGCATACCTTTAGGCAGTTAATTAGGCAGGCAATTATGCAGGCAAAAAGGCAGGCAATTAGGCAGTTAATATGGCAGGCAATTAGGCAGGCAATAGAGCAAACAATTAGGCAGGCAATAAGACAGTTAATTAGGCAATCAATTAGGCAGGCAATTAGGCAGTTAATTAGGCAGGCAATTAGGCAGATAATTAGGCAAGCAATTAGGCAAGAACTAAGGCAGATAATTAGGCAGGCAATTAGGCAGTTAATGAGGCCCGCAATAAGGAAGGCAATTAAGAAGGCAGGCAATTAGGCAGGCAATTAAGCAGTTAATTAGGCAAGCAGGCAATTTGGCAGGTAATTAGGCAGGCCATTAGCAGGCCATTAGGCAGCCAATTAGGCTGTTAATTAGGCAGGCAATTAGGCAGGCAATTAGGCAATTTATTACGCAGGCAATTGGGCAGGCCATTAGGTAGTTTATTAGGCAAGCAATAAGGCAGGCAATTAGGCAGACAATTATGCAGGCAATTAGGCAGTTAATTAGCAAGCAATTAGGCAGCTAGGCAATTAGGCAGGCAGGTAAAAAAGCAGGCAATTAAGCAGTTAATTAGGCAGGCAAGCAATTTGGCAGGTAATTAGGCAGGCAATAAGGTAAGCAATTAAGCAGGCAATTAGGCAGGCAATTAGGCAGGCAAGTAGGCAGGCAATTGAGCAGATAATTAAGCAGATAATTAGGCAGGCAATAAGGCAGGCAATTAGGCAGTTAATAAGGCAAGCAAATAGGCAGGCAATTAGGTAGTTAATTAGACAGGCAATTATGCAGGTAATTAGGCAGGAAATTAGGCAGGCAATAGGGCAGGCAATTAGGCAGGCAGGCAATTAGGCATGCAATTAAGAAGTTAATTAGGCAGGCAGGCAATTTGGCATGTAATAAGGGAGGCAATTAGGCAGGAAATTAGGCAGTCAATTTGGCATGTAATAAGGGAGGCAATTAGGCAGGAAATTAGGCAGTCAATTAAACAGTCTGGCAATTAGGTACGCAATTAGGTAGGCAAGCAATTAGGCAGTTAATTAGACAGGCAGGCAATTAGGTAAATAAATAAATTAGGCAGGCAATTAGTCAGGCTATTAAGCAGGCAATTAGACAGGCAGACAATTAGGCAGGTAGGTAATTAGTCAGGCAATTAGGCAGGCAATTAAGCAGACAATTAGATAGGCAGGCAATTTGGCAGGCAGGCAATAATGCAGGCAATTAGGCAAGCAATTAGGCAGGCAATTAGGCAGGCAATGAAGCAGGCAATTAAAAAGTTAATTAGGCAGGCAATTAGCAGGCAATGAGGCAGGCAATTAGGCAGTTAATGAGGCAGGCAATTAGGCAGATATATGGCAGGCAATTGGGCAGGCAATTAGGCATGCAATTAGGCAGATAATAAGTCAGGCAATTAGGCAGTTAATTAGAACCGCAATTAGGCAGGCAATTAGGTGGCACGGCAGGTAGGTAATTAATCAGGCAATTAGGCAGGCAATTTGGCAGTTAATTAGGCTGTCAGTTAGTCAGTTAATTAGACAGGCAATTAGGCAGTTAATTAAGCAGGCAATTAGGCAGTTAATTAAGCAGGCAATTAGGCAGTTAATAAGACAGGCTTATAGGCAGGCAAATAGGCAGTCAATTAGGCAGGCAATTAGGAAGGATAATAGCCAGTTAATTAAGCAGGCAATTAGACAGTTAATAAGGCAGGCAATTAGGATGCAATTAAGCAGGCAATTAACCAGGTAGGCAGGCAATTAGGCAGGCAGCTAGGCAGGCAATTAGGCAGGCAATTAGGCAGTTAATTAGGCAGGCAATAAGGCAGGCAATTAGGCAGTTCATTAGGCAGGCAAATAGGTAGTTTATTAGGAAGGCAATTAGGCAGTTAATTAAGCAGGCAATTAGGCAGTTAATTAGGCAGGCAATTAGGCAGGCAATTAGGCAGTTAATTAAGCAGGCAATTAGGCAGTAAATTAAGCAGGCAATTAGGCAGTAAACTAGGGAAGCAATTAGGCAGGCAGGCAATTATGCATGCAATTAAGCAATAAATTAGGCAGGCAGGCAATTTGGCAGGTAATTAGGGAGACAATTAGGCAGGCAATTAGGCAGGCAATTAGCATACCTTTAGGCAGTTAATTAGGCAGGCAAAAAGGCAGGCAATTAGGCAGTTAATTTGGCAGGCAATTAGGCAGGCAATAGAGCAAACAATTAGGGAGGCAATAAGACAGTTAATTAGGCAATAAATTAGGCAGGCAATTAGGCAGTTAATTAGGCAGGCAATTAGGCAGATAATTAGGCAAGCAATTAGGCAAGAACTAAGGCAGATAATTAGGCAGGCAATTAGGCAGTTAATGAGGCCCGCAATTAGGAAGGCAATTAAGAAGGCAGGCAATTAGGCAGGCAATTAAGCAGTTAATTAGGCAAGCAGGCAATTTGGCAGGTAATTAGGCAGGCCATTAGCAGGCCATTAGGCAGCCAATTAGGCTGTTAATTAGGCAGGCAATTAGGCAGGCAATTAGGCAATTTATTACGCAGGCAATTGGGCAGGCCATTAGGTAGTTTATTAGGCAAGCAATAAGGTAGGCAATTAGGCAGACAATTATGCAGGCAATTAGGCAGTTAATAAGTCAGGCAGTTAGTTAGGCAGTTGGGTAGGATATTAGGCAGGCAATAAGGCAGTTAATTAGGCAGGCAATTAGGCAGATGATTACGCAGGCAATTAGTCATGCAATTAGGCAGTTAATTAGGCAAGCAATTAGGCAGGTATGCAATTAGGCAGGCAATAAGTCAGGCAATAAGCAGGCATTTAGACAGGTAGGCAATTTGGCAGGCGATTCGGTAGGCAATTAAGCAGTTAATTAGGCAAGCAGGCAATTTGGCAGGTAATAAGGCAGGCAATTAGGCAGGCAATTAGGCAGGCAATAAGGCAGGCAATTAGGCAGGCAGGCAATTAGGCATGCAATTAAGAAGTTAATTAGGCAGGCAGGCAATTTGGCATGTAATAAGGGAGGCAATTAGGCAGGAAATTAGGCAGTCAATTAAACAGTCTGGCAATTAGGTACGCAATTAGGTAGGCAAGCAATTAGGCAGTTAATTAGACAGGCAGGCAATTAGGTAGGTAAATAAATTAGGCAGGCAATTAGTCAGGCTATTAAGCAGGCAATTAGACAGGCAGACAATTAGGCAGGTAGGTAATTAGTCAGGCAATTAGGCAGGCAATTAAGCAGACAATTAGATAGGCAGGCAATATGGCAGGCAGGCAATAATGCAGGCAATTAGGCAGTTAATTAGGCAGGCAAATAGGTAGTTTATTAGGAAGGCAATTAGGCAGGCAATTAGGCAGTTAATTAAGCAGGCAATTAGGCAGTAAATTAAGCAGGCAATTAGGCAGTAAACTAGGGAAGCAATTAGGCAGGCAGGCAATTATGCATGCAATTAAGCAATAAATTAGGCAGGCAGGCAATTTGGCAGGTAATTAGGGAGACAATTAGGCAGGCAATTAGGCAGGCAATTAGCATACCTTTAGGCAGTTAATTAGGCAGGCAAAAAGGCAGGCAATTAGGCAGTTAATTTGGCAGGCAATTAGGCAGGCAATAGAGCAAACAATTAGGGAGGCAATAAGACAGTTAATTAGGCAATCAATTAGGCAGGCAATTAGGCAGTTAATTAGGCAGGCAATTAGGCAGATAATTAGGCAAGCAATTAGGCAAGAACTAAGGCAGATAATTAGGCAGGCAATTAGGCAGTTAATGAGGCCCGCAATTAGGAAGGCAATTAAGAAGGCAGGCAATTAGGCAGGCAATTAAGCAGTTAATTAGGCAAGCAGGCAATTTGGCAGGTAATTAGGCAGGCCATTAGCAGGCCATTAGGCAGCCAATTAGGCTGTTAATTAGGCAGGCAATTAGGCAGGCAATTAGGCAATTTATTACGCAGGCAATTGGGCAGGCCATTAGGTAGTTTATTAGGCAAGCAATAAGGCAGGCAATTAGGCAGACAATTATGCAGGCAATTAGGCAGTTAATTAGCAAGCAATTAGGCAGCTAGGCAATTAGGCAGGCAGGTTATAAAGCTGGCAATTAAGCAGTTAATTAGGCAGGCAAGCAATTTGGCAGGTAATTAGGCAGGCAATAAGGTAAGCAATTAAGCAGGCAATTAGGCAGGCAATTAGGCAGGCAAGTAGGCAGGCAATTGAGCAGATAATTAAGCAGATAATTAGGCAGGCAATAAGGCAGGCAATTAGGCAGTTAATTAGGCAAGCAAATAGGCAGGCAATTAGGTAGTTAATTATGCAGGCAATTATGCAGGTAATTAGGCAAGCAATTAGTTAGATAGATAGGCAGGCAATAAAACAGTTAATTAGGCCCGCAATAAGGCAGGCAATAAAAAATGTAATTAGGCAGGCAATTAGGCAGGCAATTAAGCAGTTAATTAGGCAAGCAGGCAATTTGGCAGGTAATAAGGCAGGCAATTAGGCAGGAAATTAGGCAGGCAATTAGGCAGGCAATTAGGCAGTTAATTTAGCAGGCAATTAGGCAGTTAATTAGGCAGGCAATTAGGCAGTTAATTAGGCAGGGAATTAGGCATTTAATTAGGCAGGCAATTAGGCAGATGATTACGCAGGCAATTAGAATGGAAATAAAGCAGTTAATTAGGCTGGCAGGCAATTTGGCAGGTAATTTGGCAGGCAATGAGGCAGGCAATTAGGCAGGCAATTAGATAGGCAGGCAATTTAGCAGGCTGGCAATAAGGCAGGAAATTAAGCAGTTTATTAGGCAGGCAATTTGGCAGGTAATTTGGCAGGCAATTAAGCAGTTAATTAGGCATGCAAATAGGCAGATAATTAGGCAGGCAATTAGGCAGGCAATTAGGCAGGCAATAAGGCAGTTAATTGGGCAAGCAATTAGGCAGTCAATAAAACAGGCAGGCAATTAGGCATGTAATTAGGTAGGCAGGCAACTAGGCACATAATTAGGCATGGAGGGAATTTGGCAGGCAATAAGGCAGGCAATAAGGCAGGCAATTAGGAAGGCAATTAAGCAGGCAATTAAACAAGCAATTAGGATGTCAATTAGGCAAATAATTAGGCAGGCAATTAGGCAGTTAATAAGGCAGAAAATTAGGCAGGCAAATAGGCAGGCAGTTAGGCAGTTAATTAAGCTGACAATTAGGCAGGCAATTAGGCAGGCAATTAGGCAATCAAGCAATATGGCAGGCATTTAGGCAGGTATTAGGCAGGCAATTAAGCAGGCAATTAGGCAGTTAATTAGGCAAGCAATTAGGCAATTAAATAGGCAGGTAATTAGGGAGGCAATTAAGCAGTTAATTAGGCACGCAAGCAATTTGGCAGATAATTAGGCAGGCAGGTAATTAGGGAGGCAATTAAGTAGTTAATTAGGCAGGCAAGCAATTTGGCAGGTAATTAGGCAGGCAATAAGGTAAGCAATTAAGCAGGAAATTAGGCAGGCAATTAGGCAGGCATTTAAGCAGTTAATTAGGAAGGCTATTAGGCAGGCAATTAGGCAGTAAATTAAGCAGGTGATTAGGCAGGCAGGTAATTAGGCAGGCATGCAATTAGGCAGGTATGCAATAAGGCAGGCAATAAGTCAGGCAATAAGCAGGCATTTAGACAGGTAGGCAATTTGGCAGGCGATTCGGTAGGCAATTAAGCAGGAAATTGGGCAGGCAATAAAGCAGTTAATTAGACAGGCAATTAAGCAGGCAAATAGGCAGGCAATTAGGCAGTTAATAAGTCAGGCAGTTAGTTAGGCAGTTGGGTAGGATATTAGGCAGGCAATAAGGCAGTTAATTAGGCAGGCAATTAGACAGGCAATTAGGAAGGCAATAAGGCAGGCAACCAATTACCCAGGCAATTAGGCAGGCAATTAGGCAGTTAATTAGGCAGGCAATGAAGCAAGCAATTAGGCAGTTAATTAGGCAGGCAATTAGGCAGTTAATTCGGCAGGCAATTAAGCAGGGAATAAGGCAGTTGATTAGGCAGGCAATTAGGCAGATGATTACGCAGGCAATTAGGCAGGCAATAAGGCAGGCAATTAGGCAGGCAATAAGGCAGTTAATTGGGCAAGCAATTAGGCAGTCAATAAAACAGGCAGGCAATTAGGCATGTAATTAGGTAGGCAGGCAACTAGGCACATAATTAGGCATGGAGGGAATTTGGCAGGCAATAAGGTAGTCAATAAGGCAGGCAATTAGGAAGGCAATTAAGCAGGCAATTAAACAAGCAATTAGGATGTCAATTAGGCAAATAATTAGGCAGGCAATTAGGCAGTTAATAAGGCAGAAAATTAGGCAGGCAATTAGGCAGATGATTACGCAGGCAATTAGGCAGTTAATTCGGCAGGCAATTAAGCAGGGAATAAGGCAGTTGATTAGGCAGGCAATTAGGCAGATGATTACGCAGGCAATTAGGCAGGCAATAAGGCAGTAAATTAGGCAAGTAATTACGCAGCTAATTAGGCAGGCAATTAAGCAGGCATATTGACAGCCAATTGGGCAGGCAAGCAGGCAGTTAATTAGGCAGATATTTAGGCAGGAAATTTGGCAGGAAATAAGGCAGGCAAATAGGCAGGCAACCAATTAGCCAGGCAATTAGGCAGGCAATTAGGCAGTTAATTAGGCAGGCAGTGAGGCAAGCAATTAGGCAGTTAATTAGGCAGGCAATTAGGCAGTTAATTCGGCAGGCATTAAGCAGGGAATAAGGCAGTTAATTAGGCAGGCAATTAGGCAGATGATTACGCAGGATATTAGGCATGCAATTAGGCAGTTAATTAGGCAAGCAATTAGGCTGGTATGCAATTAGGCAGGCAATAAGTCAGGCAATAAGCAGGCATTTAGACAGGTAGGCAATTTGGCAGGCGATTCGGTAGGCAATTAAGCAGGCAATAAGGCAGTTAATTAGACAGGCAATTAAGCAGGCAATTAGGCAGGCAATTAGGCAGTTAATTAGGCAGGCAATGAGGCAGGCAATTAAGAAGTAAATAAGGCAGGCAATTTGGCATGTAATAATGCAGGCAATTAGGCAGGCATTTAGTCAGGCAATTAGGCAGTCAATTAAACAGTCAGGCAATTAGGCACGCAATTAGGTAGGCAGGCAATTAGGCAGTATTTTAGACAGGCAGACAATTAGGCAGGTAAATAAATTAGGCAGGCAATTAGTCAGGCTATTAAGCAGGCAATTAGACAGGCAGACAATTAGGCAGGTAGGTAATTAGTCAGGCAATTAGGCAGGAAATTAAGCAGGCAATAAGATAGGCAGGCAATTTGGCAGGCAGGCAATAATGCAGGCAATTAGGCAAGCAATTAGGCAGTTAATTAGGCAGGCAATTAGGCAGGCCTTGAAGCAGGCAATAAGGCAGTTAAATAGGCAGGCAATTAGGCAGTTAATTAGGCAGGCAATTAGGCAGTTAATTAGCAGGCAATTAGGCAGGCAATTAGGCAGGCAATAAGGCAGGCAGGCAATTAGGCAGGCAGGCAATAAGGCAGGTAGACAATTAGGCAGTTAATAAGGAAGGCAAAAAGGCAGGCAATTAGGCAGGCAATTAGGTAGGCATTTAGACAGTTAATTAGGCAGTCAATTAGGCAGTTAAGAAGGCAGGCAATTAGGCAGGCAATTAGTTAGGCTATTAGGCAAGCAATTAGGCAGTCAATTAAACAGTCAGGTAATTAGTCACGCAATTAGGTAGGCAGGCAATTAGGCAGTTGATTAGACAGGCAGGCAATTAGGCAGGTAAATAAATTAGGCAGGATATTAGTCAGGCTATTAAGCAGGCAATTAGACAGGGAGACAATTAGGCAGGTAGGTAATTAGTCAGGCAATTAGGCAGGCAATTAAGCAGGCAATTAGATAGGCAGGCAATTTGGCAGGCAGGCAATAAGGCAGGCAATTAGGCAAGCAATTAGGCAGACAAATAGGCAGTTAGTCAGGCAGGCAATTAGGCAGGCAATTAGGCAGGTAATTAGGCAATCAAGCAATATGGCATGCCATTATGCAGTTAATTAGGCAAGCAATTAGGCAGGAAATTAGGCAGGCAAATAGGCAGGTTATTAGGCAAGCAATTGTGCAGGCAATTAGGTAAACAGGCAATTAGGCAGGCAGGCAATTAGGCAGGCAGGCAATTAGGCAGGCAATTAAGAAGTAAATAAAGCAGGCAGGCAATTTGGCATGTAATAAGGCAGGCAATTAGGCACGCAATTAGGCAGGCAATTAGGCAGTCAATTACACAGTCAGGCAATTAGGCACGCAATTAGGTAGGCAGGCAATTAGGCAGTTAATTAGACAGGCAGTCAATTAAGCAGGTAAATAAATAAGGCAAGCAATTAGTCAAGCTATTAAGCAGGCAATTAGACAGGCAGACAATTAGGCAGGTAGGTAATTAGTCAGGCAATTAGGCAGGCAATTAAGCAGGCAATTAGATAGGCAGAAATATTGGCAGGCAATAATGCAGGCAATTAGGCAAGCAATTAGGCAGTTAATTAGGCAGGCAATTAGGCAGGCAATGAAGCAGGCAATTAGGCAGTTAATTAGGCAGGCAATTAGGCAGGCAATGAGGCAGGCAATTAGGCAGATAATTAGGTAGGCAATTAGGTATTTAATTAGCAGGTAATAAAGCAGTTAATTAGGCAGTTAATTAGGCAGGCAATTAAGCAGTTAATTAGGCAGGCAATTTAGAAGGCAATTAGGCAGGCAATTTGGCAGGCAATAAGGCAGGAAATTAGGCAGATAATTAGGCAGGCAATTAGGCAGACAATTAGGCAGGCAATTAGGCATTTAATTAGCAGGCAATGAAGCAGTTAATTAGGCCCTTAATTAGGCAGGCAATTAAGCAGTTAATTAGGCAGGCAGGCAATTTAGCAGGTAATTAGGCAGGCAATAAGGCAGTTGATTGTGTAAGCAATTAGGCAGGCAATAAGTCAGGCAATTAAGCAGGCATTTAGACAGGTAGGCAATTTGGCAGGCAATTCGGTAGGCAATTAAGCAGGCAATTGGGCAGGCAATAAGGCAGTTAATTAGACAGGCAATTAAGCAGGCAAATAGGCAGGCAATTAGGCAGTTAATAAGTCAGGCAATTAGGTAGGCAGTTGGGTAGGCAGTTAGGCATGCAATAAGGCAGTTAATTAGGCAGGCAATTAGGCAGGCAATTAGGAAGGCAATAAGGCAGGCAAATAGGCAGGCATATTGACAGCCAATTAGGCAGGCAATTAGGAAGTTAATTAGGCAGGCAATTAAGCAGGCAATTGGGCAGGCAATAAGGCAGTTAATTAGACAGGCAATTAAGCAGGCAAATAGGCAGGCAATTAGGCAGTTAATAAGTCAGGCAATTAGGTAGGCAGTTGGGTAGGCAGTTAAGCATGCAATAAGGCAGTTAATTAGGCAGGCAATTAGGCAGGCAATTAGGAAGGCAATAAGGCAGGCAAATAGGCAGGCATATTGACAGCCAATTAGGCAGGCAATTAGGAAGTTAATTAGGCAGATGATTAGGCAGGAAATTTGGCCGGTAATAAGGCAGGCAAATAGGCAGGCAACTAATTAGCCAGGCAATTAGGCAGGCAATTAAGCAAGCAATTAAGCAGGCAATTAGGCAATTAATTAGGCAAGCAATTAGGCAGGCAGGCAATTAGGCAGGCAGATAATAAGGGAGGCAATTAAGCAGTTAATTAGGCAGGCATGCAATTTGGCAGGTAATAATGCAGGCAATAAGGAAAGCAATTAAGCAGGAAATTAGGCAGGCAATTAAGCAGATAATTAAGCACATAATTAGGCAGGCAATAAGGCAGGCAATTAGGTAGTTAATTAGTCAAGCAAATAGGCAGGCAATTAGGCAGGCAATTAGGTAGTTAATTAGGCAGGCAATTATGCAGGTAATTAGGCAAGCAATTAGTTAGATAAATAGGCAGGCAATGAAGCAGTTAATTAGGCCCGCAATAAGGCAGGCAATTAATAATGTAATTAGGCAGGCAGGCAATTAGGCAGGCAATTAAGCAGTTAATTAGGCAAGCAGGCAATTGGGCAGGTAATAAGGCAGGCAATTAGATAGGCAGGCAATTTGGCATGCAGGCAATAAGGCAGGCAATTAGGCAGTTAATTAGGCATGCAATTAGGTAGGCAGGCAATTAGGCAGGCAGGTAATTAGGCAGGCAATTAAGCAGTTAATTAGGTAGGCAAGCAATTTGGCAGGTAACTAGGCAGGCAATAAGGTAAGCAATTAAGCAGGCAATTAGGCAGGCAATTAGGCAGGTAGGCAATTAGGCACTCAATAAGGTAGGCAGGCAATTAGGCAGTCAATTAAACAGGCAGGCAATAAGGCAGGCAGGCAATTAGGCAGTCAGGCAATTAGGCAGTTAATGAGGCAGGCAGGGAATTTGGCAGACAATAAAGCAGGCAATTAGAAAGGCAATTAAGCAGGCAATTAGACAAGCAATTAGGCAGTCAATTAGGCAGTTAATTAGGCAGGCAATTAAGCAGGGAATAAGGCAGTTAATTAGGCAGGCACTTAGGCAGATGATTACGTAGGCAATTAGGCAGGCAATAAGGCAGTTAATTAGGCAAGCAATTACGCAGCTAATTAGGCAGGCAATTAGGCAGTTAATTAGGCAGGCAGGCAATTTGGCAAGTAATTTTGCAGGCAATTAGGCAGGCAATTAGACAGGCAATTAGGCAGCTATTTAGGCAGTTAATTGGACCTTGCAATTAGGCAGTTTATTAAGCAGGCAATTAGGCAGGCAATTAGGCAGGTAGGCAATTAATCAGTTAATAAGGAAGGCTAAAAGGCAGGCAATTAGGCAGGCAATTAGGCAGGCATATAAACAGTTAATTAGGCAGTCAATTAGGCAGTTAATTATGCATGCCATTAGGCAGTAAATTAGGCAAGCAATTAGGCAGAAAATTAGGCAAACAATTTAGCAGGTTATTAGGCAAGCAATTAGGCAGGCAATTAGGAAGGCAGGCAATTAGGCAGGTTATTAGGCAAGCAATTAGGCAGGCAACTAGAAAGGCAGGCAATTAGGCAGGCAATTAGGCAGGCAATTATGCAGGCAATTAAGGAGTTAATTAGGCAGGCAGGCAATTTGGCATGTAATAAGGTAGGCAATTAGGCAGGTAATTAGGCAGACAATTAGGCAGTCAATTAAACAGTCAGGCAATTAGGTACGCAATTGGGTAGGCAGGCAATTAGGCAGTTAATTAGACAGGCAGGCAATTAGGCAGGTAAATAAATTAGGCAGCCAATTAGTCAGGCTATTAAGCAGGCAATTAGACAGGCAGACAATTAGGCAGCAAGGTAATTAGTCAGGCAATTAGGCAGGCAATTAAGCAGGAAATTAGGCAGTTAATTAGCAGGCAATAAAGCAGTTAATTAGGCAGTTAATTAGGCAGGCAATTAAGCAGGGAATAAGGCAGTTAATTAGGCAGGCAATTAGGCAGATGATTACGCAGGCAATTAGGCATGCAATTAGGCAGTTAATTAGGCAAGCAATTAGGCAGGTATGCAATTAGGCAGGCAATCAGTCAAGCAATAAGCAGGCATTTAGACGGGTAGGCAATTTGGCAGGCAATTAGACAATCAATAAGCAGGCAATTAGGCAATTAATTCGGCAGGCAATTAGGCATTTAATTAGGCAGTAAATTAGGCAGGCAAATAGGCAGGCAGTTAGGCAGTAATTAAGAAGGCAATTAGGCATTTACTTAGGCAGGAAATTAGGCATTTAATTAGCAGGCAATAAAGCAGTTAATTAGGCAGTTAATTAGGCAGGCAATTAAGCAGTTTATAAGCCAGGCAGGCAATTTAGCAGGTAATTAGGCAGGCAATTAGGCATTTAATAAGGCAGGCAATTAGGCAGAAAATTTGGAAGCAATTAGGCAGGCAATTAGGCAGGCAATTAAGCAGGCAATTAGGCAATTAATTAGGCAAGCAATTAGGCAGGCAGGCAATTAGGCAGGCAGATAATAAGGGAGGCAATTAAGCAGTTAATTAGGCAGGCATGCAATTTGGCAGGTAATAAGGCAGCCAATAAGGAAAGCAATTAAGCAGGCAATTAGGCAGGCAATAAGGCAGGCAATTAGGTAGTTAATTAGTCAAGCAAATAGGCAGGCAATTAGGCAGGCAATTAGGTAGTTTATTAGGCAGGCAATTATGCAGGTAATTAGGCAAGCAATTAGTTAGATAAATAGGCAGGCAATGAAGCAGTTAATTAGGCCCGCAATAAGACAGGCAATTAATAATGTAATTAGGCAGGCAGGCAATTAGGCAGGCAATTAAGCAGTTAATTAGGCAAGCAGGCAATTGGGCAGGTAATAAGGCAGGCAATTAGATAAGCAGGCAATTTGGCATGCAGGCAATAAGGAAGGCAATTAGGCAGTTAATTAGGCATGCAAATAGGCAGATAATTCGGCAGGCAAGTGGGCTGGCAATTAGGCATGCAATTAGGCAGATAATTAGGCAGGTAATTAGGCATTTAATTAGCAGGCAATAAAGCAGTTAATTAGGCAGTTAAATAGGCAGGCAATTAAGCAGTTAATTAGGCGGGCAATTTAGAAGGCAATTAGGCAGGCAATAAGGCAGGAAATTAGGCAGGCAATTAGGCATTTAATTAGCAGGCAATAAATCAGCTAATTAAGCAGGCAATTAGGCAGTTAATTAGGCAGGCAATTAGGCAGATGATTACGCAGGCAATTAGACAGGCAATAAAGCAGTTAATTAGGCAGGCAGGCAATTTGGCAGGTAATTTGGCAGGCAATGAGGCAGGCAATTAGGTAGGTAGGTAATTAGACAGGCAATTAGGCAGTTCATTAGGCAGGCAGGCAATTTAGCAGGTAATTAGGCAGGCAATTAGGCAAGCAATTAGTCAGGCAATTAGGCAGGCAATTAGGCAGGCAATTAGGCAGGCAATTAGTCAGATAATTAAGTGGGCAATTAGGCAGAAAATTTGGCAGGCAATTAGGCAGTTAATTAGGCAAGCAATTGGGCAGTCAATTAGGCAGGCAATTAGGCAGTCAATTAGGCAATCAAGCAATATGGCAGGCATTTAGGCAGGTAATTAGGCAGGCAAATAGGCAGATAATTAGCAGGCAATAAGAAAGGTAATTAGGCAGGCAATTAGGCAGGCAATAAGGCAGTTTATTAGGCAAGCAATTAGGCAGGCAATTAGGCAGACAATTAGGCAGGCTATTAGGCATTTAATTTGCAGGCAATGAAGCAGTTAATTAGGCAGTTAATTAGGCAGGCAATTAAGCAGTTAATTAGGCAGGCAGGCAATTTAGCAGGTAATTAGGCAGGCAATAAGGCAGTTGATTGGGTAAGCAATTAGGCAGGCAATTAGGCAGTCAATTAAACAGGCAAGCAATTAGGCACGCAATTAGGTAGGCAGGCAATTAGGCAGTCACGCAATTAGGCAGTCAGGCAATTAGGCGTTTAATTAGGCAGGCAGGGAATTGGACAGGCAAAATGCCAGACAATTAAGCAGGAAATTAGGAAGGCAATTATGCAGGCAATTAGCCAATCAATAAGCAGGCAATTAGGCAATTAATTCGGCAGGCAATTAGGCATTTAATTAGGCAGTAAATTAGGCAGGCAAATAGGCAGGCAGTTAGGCAGTAATTAAGAAGGCAATTAGGCATTTACTTAGGCAGGCAATTAGGCATTTAATTAGCAGGCAATAAAGCAGTTAATTAGGCAGTTAATCAGGCAGGCAATTAAGCAGTTTATAAGCCAGGCAGGCAATTTAGCAGGTAATTAGGCAGGCAATTAGGCAGAAAATTTGGAAGCAATTAGGCAGGCAATTAGGCTGGCAATAAGGCAGGCAATTGGGCAGTTAATTAGGTAGGCTATTAGGCAATCAAGCAGAAGGCAGGCAATTAAGCAGTTAATTAGGCAGGCAATTAGGCAGGCAAATAGGTAGTTTATTTGGCAAGCAATAAGGCAGGCAATTAGGCAGAAAATTAGGCAGGCAATTAAGCAGGAAATTAGGCAGTTAATTAGGCAAGCAATTAGGTAGGCAGGCAATTAGGCAGGCAGGTAAGTAGGCAGGCAATTAAGCAGTTAATTAGGTAGGCAAGCAATTTGGCAGGTAACTAGGCAGGCAATAAGGTAAGCAATTAAGCAGGCAATTAGGCAGGCAATTAGGCAGGCAATTAAGCAGTTAATTAGGCAGGCAATTAGGCAGGCAATAAGGCAGGCAATTGGGTAGTTAATTGGGCAGTCAATTAGACAGATAATTAGGCAGGCAATTGGGTAGGCAATTAGGTAGTTTATTAGGCAAGCAATAAGGCAGGCAATTAGGCAGAAAATTAGGCAGGCAATTGAGCAGGCAATTAGGCAGTTAATTAGGCAAGCAATTGGGTAGGCAGGCAATTGGGCAGGCAGGTAATTAGGCAGGCAATTAAGCAGTTAATTAGGTAGGCAGGCAATTTGGCAGGTAACTAGGCAGGCAATAAGGTAAGCAATTAAGCAGGCAATTAGGCAGGCAATTAGGCAGGCAATTAAGCAGTTAATTAGGCAGGCAATTAGGCAGGCAATAAGGCAGGCAATTAGGTAGTTAATTGGGCAGGCAATTAGACAGATAATTAGCAGGCTATTGGGTAAGCAATTAGGCAAGCAATTAGGCAGATAATTAGGCAGGCGATAAAGCAGTTAATTAGGCAGTTAAATAGGCATAAAATTAGGCAGTTAATTAGGCAGGCAATAATCAGGCAATTAGGCAGGCAATTAGGCAGTTAATTAGGCAAGCAATTAGGCAGGCTATTTGGCAGTTAATTAGGCAGGCAATTAGGCAGATAGTTAGGCAGGCAATAAGGCAGTTAATTAGGCCCGCAATTAGGCAGGCAATTAAGCAGGTTATTAAGGCAGGCAGGTAATAAGGCAGCAATAAGGCAGTTAATTAGGTAGGCAATTAGGCAGTTAATTAGGCAAGCAATTAGGCAGGCAATTAGGTAGTTTATTAGGCAAGCAGTTAGGCAGACAATTAGGCAGGCAATAAGGTAGGCAATTAGGCAGTTAATTAGGCAAGCAATTAGGCAGACAGGCAATTAGGCAGGCTTGTAATTAGATAGGCAATTAAGCAGTAATAGGGCAGGCAATTAGGCAGTTAATTAGGCAGGCAATGAAGCAGGCAGTTAGGCAGTTAATTTGGCAGGCAATTAAGCAGTTAATTAAGGCAGGCAATTAAGAAGGGAATAAGGCAGTTAATTAGGCAGGCAATTAGGCAGATAGTTAGGCAGGCTAAAAGGCAGTTAATTAGGCCCGCAATTTGGCAGGCAATTAAGCAAGCAATTAGGCAGTTAATTAGGCAAGCAATTAGGAAGGCAATTAGGCAGTTAGTTAGGCAGGCAATTAGGCAGGCAATGAGGCAGGCAATCAGGCAGTTAATTAGGAAGGCAATTAAACAGTTAATTAGGCAGGCAATTAAGCAGTTAATAAGACAGGCTTATAGGCAGGCAAATAGGCAGTCAATTAGGCAGGCAATTAGGAAGGATAATAGCCAGTTAATTAAGCAGGCAATTAGACAGTTAATAAGGCAGGCAATTAGGAAGGCAATTAAGCAGGCAATTAACCAGGTAGGCAGGCAATTAGGCAGGCAGCTAGGCAGGCAATTAGGCAGGCAATTAGGCAGTTAATTAGGCAGGCAATAAGGCAGGCAATTAGGCAGTTAATTAGGCAGGCAAATAGGTAGTTTATTAGGAAGGCAATTAGGCAGGCAATTAGGCAGTTAATTAAGCAGGCAATTAGGCAGTTAATTAGGCAGGCAATTAGGCAGTAAACTAGGGAAGCAATTAGGCAGGCAGGCAATTATGCATGCAATTAAGCAATAAATTAGGCAGGCAGGCAATTTGGCAGGTAATTAGGGAGACAATTAGGCAGGCAATTAGGCAGGCAATTAGCATACCTTTAGGCAGTTAATTAGGCAGGCAATTATGCAGGCAAAAAGGCAGGCAATTAGGCAGTTAATATGGCAGGCAATTAGGCAGGCAATAGAGCAAACAATTAGGCAGGCAATAAGACAGTTAATTAGGCAATCAATTAGGCAGGCAATTAGGCAGTTAATTAGGCAGGCAATTAGGCAGATAATTAGGCAAGCAATTAGGCAAGAACTAAGGCAGATAATTAGGCAGGCAATTAGGCAGTTAATGAGGCCCGCAATAAGGAAGGCAATTAAGAAGGCAGGCAATTAGGCAGGCAATTAAGCAGTTAATTAGGCAAGCAGGCAATTTGGCAGGTAATTAGGCAGGCCATTAGCAGGCCATTAGGCAGCCAATTAGGCTGTTAATTAGGCAGGCAATTAGGCAGGCAATTAGGCAATTTATTACGCAGGCAATTGGGCAGGCCATTAGGTAGTTTATTAGGCAAGCAATAAGGCAGGCAATTAGGCAGACAATTATGCAGGCAATTAGGCAGTTAATTAGCAAGCAATTAGGCAGCTAGGCAATTAGGCAGGCAGGTAAAAAAGCAGGCAATTAAGCAGTTAATTAGGCAGGCAAGCATTTTGGCAGGTAATTAGGCAGGCAATAAGGTAAGCAATTAAGCAGGCAATTAGGCAGGCAATTAGGCAGGCAAGTAGGCAGGCAATTGAGCAGATAATTAAGCAGATAATTAGGCAGGCAATAAGGCAGGCAATTAGGCAGTTAATAAGGCAAGCAAATAGGCAGGCAATTAGGTAGTTAATTAGACAGGCAATTATGCAGGTAATTAAGCAGGAAATTAGGCAGGCAATAGGGCAGGCAATTAGGCAGGCAGGCAATTAGGCATGCAATTAAGAAGTTAATTAGGCAGGCAGGCAATTTGGCATGTAATAAGGGAGGCAATTAGGCAGGAAATTAGGCAGTCAATTAAACAGTCTGGCAATTAGGTACGCAATTAGGTAGGCAAGCAATTAGGCAGTTAATTAGACAGGCAGGCAATTAAGTAAATAAATAAATTAGGCAGGCAATTAGTCAGGCTATTAAGCAGGCAATTAGACAGGCAGACAATTAGGCAGGTAGGTAATTAGTCAGGCAATTAGGCAGGCAATTAAGCAGACAATTAGATAGGCAGGCAATTTGGCAGGCAGGCAATAATGCAGGCAATTAGGCAAGCAATTAGGCAGGCAATTAGGCAGGCAATGAAGCAGGCAATTAAAAAGTTAATTAGGCAGGCAATTAGCAGGCAATGAGGCAGGCAATTAGGCAGTTAATGAGGCAGGCAATTAGGCAGATATATGGCAGGCAATTGGGCAGGCAATTAGGCATGCAATTAGGCAGATTATAAGTCAGGCAATTAGGCAGTTAATTAGAACCGCAATTAGGCAGGCAATTAGGTGGCACGGCAGGTAGGTAATTAATCAGGCAATTAGGCAGGCAATTTGGCAGTTAATTAGGCTGTCAGTTAGTCAGTTAATTAGACAGGCAATTAGGCAGTTAATTAAGCAGGCAATTAGGCAGTTAATTAAGCAGGCAATTAGGCAGTTAATAAGACAGGCTTATAGGCAGGCAAATAGGCAGTCAATTAGGCAGGCAATTAGGAAGGATAATAGCCAGTTAATTAAGCAGGCAATTAGACAGTTAATAAGGCAGGCAATTAGGATGCAATTAAGCAGGCAATTAACCAGGTAGGCAGGCAATTAGGCAGGCAGCTAGGCAGGCAATTAGGCAGGCAATTAGGCAGTTAATTAGGCAGGCAATAAGGCAGGCAATTAGGCAGTTAATTAGGCAGGCAAATAGGTAGTTTATTAGGAAGGCAATTAGGCAGGCAATTAGGCAGTTAATTAAGCAGGCAATTAGGCAGTTAATTAGGCAGGCAATTAGGCAGGCAATTAGGCAGTTAATTAAGCAGGCAATTAGGCAGTAAATTAAGCAGGCAATTAGGCAGTAAACTAGGGAAGCAATTAGGCAGGCAGGCAATTATGCATGCAATTAAGCAATAAATTAGGCAGGCAGGCAATTTGGCAGGTAATTAGGGAGACAATTAGGCAGGCAATTAGGCAGGCAATTAGCATACCTTTAGGCAGTTAATTAGGCAGGCAAAAAGGCAGGCAATTAGGCAGTTAATTTGGCAGGCAATTAGGCTGGCAATAGAGCAAACAATTAGGGAGGCAATAAGACAGTTAATTAGGCAATCAATTAGGCAGGCAATTAGGCAGTTAATTAGGCAGGCAATTAGGCAGATAATTAGGCAAGCAATTAGGCAAGAACTAAGGCAGATAATTAGGCAGGCAATTAGGCAGTTAATGAGGCCCGCAATTAGGAAGGCAATTAAGAAGGCAGGCAATTAGGCAGGCAATTAAGCAGTTAATTAGGCAAGCAGGCAATTTGGCAGGTAATTAGGCAGGCCATTAGCAGGCCATTAGGCAGCCAATTAGGCTGTTAATTAGGCAGGCAATTAGGCAGGCAATTAGGCAATTTATTACGCAGGCAATTGGGCAGGCCATTAGGTAGTTTATTAGGCAAGCAATAAGGTAGGCAATTAGGCAGACAATTATGCAGGCAATTAGGCAGTTAATAAGTCAGGCAGTTAGTTAGGCAGTTGGGTAGGATATTAGGCAGGCAATAAGGCAGTTAATTAGGCAGGCAATTAGGCAGATGATTACGCAGGCAATTAGTCATGCAATTAGGCAGTTAATTAGGCAAGCAATTAGGCAGGTATGCAATTAGGCAGGCAATAAGTCAGGCAATAAGCAGGCATTTAGACAGGTAGGCAATTTGGCAGGCGATTCGGTAGGCAATTAAGCAGTTAATTAGGCAAGCAGGCAATTTGGCAGGTAATAAGGCAGGCAATTAGGCAGGCAATTAGGCAGGCAATAAGGCAGGCAATTAGGCAGGCAGGCAATTAGGCATGCAATTAAGAAGTTAATTAGGCAGGCAGGCAATTTGGCATGTAATAAGGGAGGCAATTAGGCAGGAAATTAGGCAGTCAATTAAACAGTCTGGCAATTTGGTACGCAATTAGGTAGGCAAGCAATTAGGCAGTTAATTAGACAGGCAGGCAATTAGGTAGGTAAATAAATTAGGCAGGCAATTAGTCAGGCTATTAAGCAGGCAATTAGACAGGCAGACAATTAGGCAGGTAGGTAATAAGTCAGGCAATTAGGCAGGCAATTAAGCAGACAATTAGATAGGCAGGCAATTTGGCAGGCAGGCAATAATGCAGGCAATTAGGCAAGCAATTAGGCAGGCAATTAGGCAGGCAATGAAGCAGGCAATTAAAAAGTTAATTAGGCAGGCAATTAGCAGGCAATGAGGCAGGCAATTAGGCAGTTAATGAGGCAGGCAATTAGGCAGATATATGGCAGGCAATTGGGCAGGCAATTAGGCATGCAATTAGGCAGATAATAAGTCAGGCAATTAGGCAGTTAATTAGAACCGCAATTAGGCAGGCAATTAGGTGGCACGGCAGGTAGGTAATTAATCAGGCAATTAGGCAGGCAATTTGGCAGTTAATTAGGCTGTCAGTTAGTCAGTTAATTAGACAGGCAATTAGGCAGTTAATTAAGCAGGCAATTAGGCAGTTAATTAAGCAGGCAATTAGGCAGTTAATAAGACAGGCAAATAGGCAGTCAATTAGGCAGGCAATTAGGAAGGATAATAGCCAGTTAATTAAGCAGGCAATTAGACAGTTAATAAGGCAGGCAATTAGGAAGGCAATTAAGCAGGCAATTAACCAGGTAGGCAGGCAATTAGGCAGGCAGCTAGGCAGGCAATTAGGCAGGCAATTAGGCAGTTAATTAGGCAGGCAATAAGGCAGGCAATTAGGCAGTTAATTAGGCAGGCAAATAGGTAGTTTATTAGGAAGGCAATTAGGCAGGCAATTAGGCAGTTAAATAAGCAGGCAATTAGGCAGTAAATTAAGCAGGCAATTAGGCAGTAAACTAGGGAAGCAATTAGGCAGGCAGGCAATTATGCATGCAATTAAGCAATAAATTAGGCAGGCAGGCAATTTGGCAGGTAATTAGGGAGACAATTAGGCAGGCAATTAGGCAGGCAATTAGCATACCTTTAGGCAGTTAATTAGGCAGGCAAAAAGGCAGGCAATTAGGCAGTTAATTTGGCAGGCAAATAGGCAGGCAATAGAGCAAACAATTAGGGAGGCAATAAGACAGTTAATTAGGCAATCAATTAGGCAGGCAATTAGGCAGTTAATTAGGCAGGCAATTAGGCAGATAATTAGGCAAGCAATTAGGCAAGAACTAAGGCAGATAATTAGGCAGGCAATTAGGCAGTTAATGAGGCCCGCAATTAGGAAGGCAATTAAGAAGGCAGGCAATTAGGCAGGCAATTAAGCAGTTAATTAGGCAAGCAGGCAATTTGGCAGGTAATTAGGCAGGCCATTAGCAGGCCATTAGGCAGCCAATTAGGCTGTTAATTAGGCAGGCAATTAGGCAGGCAATTAGGCAATTTATTACGCAGGCAATTGGGCAGGCCATTAGGTAGTTTATTAGGCAAGCAATAAGGCAGGCAATTAGGCAGACAATTATGCAGGCAATTAGGCAGTTAATTAGCAAGCAATTAGGCAGCTAGGCAATTAGGCAGGCAGGTTATAAAGCTGGCAATTAAGCAGTTAATTAGGCAGGCAAGCAATTTGGCAGGTTATTAGGCAGGCAATAAGGTAAGCAATTAAGCAGGCAATTAGGCAGGCAATTAGGCAGGCAAGTAGGCAGGCAATTGAGCAGATAATTAAGCAGATAATTAGGCAGGCAATAAGGCAGGCAATTAGGCAGTTAATTAGGCAAGCAAATAGGCAGGCAATTAGGTAGTTAATTAGGCAGGCAATTATGCAGGTAATTAGGCAAGCAATTAGTTAGATAGATAGGCAGGCAATAAAACAGTTAATTAGGCCCGCAATAAGGCAGGCAATAAAAAATGTAATTAGGCAGGCAATTAGGCAGGCAATTAAGCAGTTAATTAGGCAAGCAGGCAATTTGGCAGGTAATAAGGCAGGCAATTAGGCAGGAAATTAGGCAGGCAATTAGGCAGGCAATTAGGCAGTTAATTTAGCAGGCAATTAGGCAGTTAATTAGGCAGGCAATTAGGCAGTTAATTAGGCAGGGAATTAGGCATTTAATTAGGCAGGCAATTAGGCAGATGATTACGCAGGCAATTAGAATGGAAATAAAGCAGTTAATTAGGCTGGCAGGCAATTTGGCAGGTAATTTGGCAGGCAATGAGGCAGGCAATTAGGCAGGCAATTAGATAGGCAGGCAATTTAGCAGGCTGGCAATAAGGCAGGAAATTAAGCAGTTTATTAGGCAGGCAATTTGGCAGGTAATTTGGCAGGCAATTAAGCAGTTAATTAGGCATGCAAATAGGCAGATAATTAGGCAGGCAATTAGGCAGGCAATTAGGCAGGCAATAAGGCAGTTAATTGGGCAAGCAATTAGGCAGTCAATAAAACAGGCAGGCAATTAGGCATGTAATTAGGTAGGCAGGCAACTAGGCACATAATTAGGCATGGAGGGAATTTGGCAGGCAATAAGGCAGGCAATAAGGCAGGCAATTAGGAAGGCAATTAAGCAGGCAATTAAACAAGCAATTAGGATGTCAATTAGGCAAATAATTAGGCAGGCAATTAGGCAGTTAATAAGGCAGAAAATTAGGCAGGCAAATAGGCAGGCAGTTAGGCAGTTAATTAAGCTGACAATTAGGCAGGCAATTAGGCAGGCAATTAGGCAATCAAGCAATATGGCAGGCATTTAGGCAGGTATTAGGCAGGCAATTAAGCAGTTAATTAGGCAAGCAATTAGGCATTCAAATAGGCAGGTAATTAGGGAGGCAATTAAGCAGTTAATTAGGCACGCAAGCAATTTGGCAGATAATTAGGCAGGCAGGTAATTAGGGAGGCAATTAAGTAGTTAATTAGGCAGGCAAGCAATTTGGCAGGTAATTAGGCAGGCAATAAGGTAAGCAATTAAGCAGGAAATTAGGCAGGCAATTAGGCAGGCATTTAAGCAGTTAATTAGGAAGGCTATTAGGCAGGCAATTAGGCAGTAAATTAAGCAGGTGATTAGGCAGGCAGGCAATTAGGCAGGCAGGTAATTAGGCAGGCATGCAATTAGGCAGGTATGCAATAAGGCAGGCAATAAGTCAGGCAATAAGCAGGCATTTAGACAGGTAGGCAATTTGGCAGGCGATTCGGTAGGCAATTAAGCAGGAAATTGGATTAAGCAGGCAAATAGGCAGGCAATTAGGCAGTTAATAAGTCAGGCAGTTGGGTAGGATATTAGGCAGGCAATAAGGCAGTTAATTAGGCAGGCAATTAGACAGGCAATTAGGAAGGCAATAAGGCAGGCAACCAATTACCCAGGCAATTAGGCAGGCAATTAGGCAGTTAATTAGGCAGGCAATGAAGCAAGCAATTAGGCAGTTAATAATCAGGCAATTAGGCAGTTAATTCGGCAGGCAATTAAGCAGGGAATAAGGCAGTTGATTAGGCAGGCAATTAGGCAGATGATTACGCAGGCAATTAGGCAGGCAATAAGGCAGGCAATTAGGCAGGCAATAAGGCAGTTAATTGGGCAAGCAATTAGGCAGTCAATAAAACAGGCAGGCAATTAGGCATGTAATTAGGTAGGCAGGCAACTAGGCACATAATTAGGCATGGAGGGAATTTGGCAGGCAATAAGGTAGTCAATAAGGCAGGCAATTAGGAAGGCAATTAAGCAGGCAATTAAACAAGCAATTAGGATGTCAATTAGGCAAATAATTAGGCAGGCAATTAGGCAGTTAATAAGGCAGAAAATTAGGCAGGCAATTAGGCAGATGATTACGCAGGCAATTAGGCAGTTAATTCGGCAGGCAATTAAGCAGGGAATAAGGCAGTTGATTAGGCAGGCAATTAGGCAGATGATTACGCAGGCAATTAGGCAGGCAATAAGGCAGTAAATTAGGCAAGTAATTACGCAGCTAATTAGGCAGGCAATTAAGCAGGCATATTGACAGCCAATTGGGCAGGCAAGCAGGCAGTTAATTAGGCAGATATTTAGGCAGGAAATTTGGCAGGAAATAAGGCAGGCAAATAGGCAGGCAACCAATTATCCAGGCAATTAGGCAGGCAATTAGGCAGTTAATTAGGCAGGCAGTGAGGCAAGCAATTAGGCAGTTAATTAGGCAGGCAATTAGGCAGTTAATTCGGCAGGCATTAAGCAGGGAATAAGGCAGTTAATTAGGCAGGCAATTAGGCAGATGATTACGCAGGATATTAGGCATGCAATTAGGCAGTTAATTAGGCAAGCAATTAGGCTGGTATGCAATTAGGCAGGCAATAAGTCAGGCAATAAGCAGGCATTTAGACAGGTAGGCAATTTGGCAGGCGATTCGGTAGGCAATTAAGCAGGCAATAAGGCAGTTAATTAGACAGGCAAATAAGCAGGCAATTAGGCAGGCAATTAGGCAGTTAATTAGGCAGGCAATGAGGCAGGCAATTAAGAAGTAAATAAGGCAGGCAATTTGGCATGTAATAATGCAGGCAATTAGGCAGGCATTTAGTCAGGCAATTAGGCAGTCAATTAAACAGTCAGGCAATTAGGCACGCAATTAGGTAGGCAGGCAATTAGGCAGTATTTTAGACAGGCAGACAATTAGGCAGGTAAATAAATTAGGCAGGCAATTAGTCAGGCTATTAAGCAGGCAATTAGACAGGCAGACAATTAGGCAGGTAGGTAATTAGTCAGGCAATTAGGCAGGAAATTAAGCAGGCAATAAGATAGGCAGGCAATTTGGCAGGCAGGCAATAATGCAGGCAATTAGGCAAGCAATTAGGCAGTTAATTAGGCAGGCAATTAGGCAGGCCTTGAAGCAGGCAATAAGGCAGTTAAATAGGCAGGCAATTAGGCAGTTAATTAGGCAGGCAATTAGGCAGTTAATTAGCAGGCAATTAGGCAGGCAATTAGGCAGGCAATAAGGCAGGCAGGCAATTAGGCAGGCAGGCAATAAGGCAGGTAGACAATTAGGCAGTTAATAAGGAAGGCAAAAAGGCAGGCAATTAGGCAGGCAATTAGGTAGGCATTTAGACAGTTAATTAGGCAGTCAATTAGGCAGTTAAGAAGGCAGGCAATTAGGCAGGCAATTAGTTAGGCTATTAGGCAAGCAATTAGGCAGTCAATTAAACAGTCAGGTAATTAGTCACGCAATTAGGTAGGCAGGCAATTAGGCAGTTGATTAGACAGGCAGGCAATTAGGCAGGTAAATAAATTAGGCAGGATATTAGTCAGGCTATTAAGCAGGCAATTAGACAGGGAGACAATTAGGCAGGTAGGTAATTAGTCAGGCAATTAGGCAGGCAATTAAGCAGGCAATTAGATAGGCAGGCAATTTGGCAGGCAGGCAATAAGGCAGGCAATTAGGCAAGCAATTAGGCAGACAAATAGGCAGTTAGTCAGGCAGGCAATTAGGCAGGCAATTAGGCAGGTAATTAGGCAATCAAGCAATATGGCATGCCATTATGCAGTTAATTAGGCAAGCAATTAGGCAGGAAATTAGGCAGGCAAATAGGCAGGTTATTAGGCAAGCAATTATGCAGGCAATTAGGTAAACAGGCAATTAGGCAGGCAGGCAATTAGGCAGGCAGGCAATTAGGCAGGCAATTAAGAAGTAAATAAAGCAGGCAGGCAATTTGGCATGTAATAAGGCAGGCAATTAGGCACGCAATTAGGCAGGCAATTAGGCAGTCAATTACACAGTCAGGCAATTAGGCACGCAATTAGGTAGGCAGGCAATTAGGCAGTTAATTAGACAGGCAGTCAATTAAGCAGGTAAATAAATAAGGCAAGCAATTAGTCAAGCTATTAAGCAGGCAATTAGACAGGCAGACAATTAGGCAGGTAGGTAATTAGTCAGGCAATTAGGCAGGCAATTAAGCAGGCAATTAGATAGGCAGAAATATTGGCAGGCAATAATGCAGGCAATTAGGCAAGCAATTAGGCAGTTAATTAGGCAGGCAATTAGGCAGGCAATGAAGCAGGCAATTAGGCAGTTAATTAGGCAGGCAATTAGGCAGGCAATGAGGCAGGCAATTAGGCAGATAATTAGGCAGGCAAGTGGGCTGGCAATTTGGCATGCAATTAGGCAGATAATTAGGTAGGCAATTAGGTATTTAATTAGCAGGTAATAAAGCAGTTAATTAGGCAGTTAATTAGGCAGGCAATTAAGCAGTTAATTAGGCAGGCAATTTAGAAGGCAATTAGGCAGGCAATTTGGCAGGCAATAAGGCAGGAAATTAGGCAGATAATTAGGCAGGCAATTAGGCAGACAATTAGGCAGGCAATTAGGCATTTAATTAGCAGGCAATGAAGCAGTTAATTAGGCCCTTAATTAGGCAGGCAATTAAGCAGTTAATTAGGCAGGCAGGCAATTTAGCAGGTAATTAGGCAGGCAATAAGGCAGTTGATTGTGTAAGCAATTAGGCAGGCAATAAGTCAGGCAATTAAGCAGGCATTTAGACAGGTAGGCAATTTGGCAGGCAATTCGGTAGGCAATTAAGCAGGCAATTGGGCAGGCAATAAGGCAGTTAATTAGACAGGCAATTAAGCAGGCAAATAGGCAGGCAATTAGGCAGTTAATAAGTCAGGCAATTAGGTAGGCAGTTGGGTAGGCAGTTAGGCATGCAATAAGGCAGTTAATTAGGCAGGCAATTAGGCAGGCAATTAGGAAGGCAATAAGGCAGGCAAATAGGCAGGCATATTGACAGCCAATTAGGCAGGCAATTAGGAAGTTAATTAGGCAGGCAATTAAGCAGGCAATTGGGCAGGCAATAAGGCAGTTAATTAGACAGGCAATTAAGCAGGCAAATAGGCAGGCAATTAGGCAGTTAATAAGTCAGGCAATTAGGTAGGCAGTTGGGTAGGCAGTTAAGCATGCAATAAGGCAGTTAATTAGGCAGGCAATTAGGCAGGCAATTAGGAAGGCAATAAGGCAGGCAAATAGGCAGGCATATTGACAGCCAATTAGGCAGGCAATTAGGAAGTTAATTAGGCAGATGATTAGGCAGGAAATTTGGCAGGCAATAAGGCAGGCAAATAGGCAGGCAACTAATTAGCCAGGCAATTAGGCAGGCAATTAGGCAAGCAATTAAGCAGGCAATTAGGCAATTAATTAGGCAAGCAATTAGGCAGGCAGGCAATTAGGCAGGCAGATAATAAGGGAGGCAATTAAGCAGTTAATTAGGCAGGCATGCAATTTGGCAGGTAATAATGCAGGCAATAAGGAAAGCAATTAAGCAGGAAATTAGGCAGGCAATTAAGCAGATAATTAAGCACATAATTAGGCAGGCAATAAGGCAGGCAATTAGGTAGTTAATTAGTCAAGCAAATAGGCAGGCAATTAGGCAGGCAATTAGGTAGTTAATTAGGCAGGCAATTATGCAGGTAATTAGGCAAGCAATTAGTTAGATAAATAGGCAGGCAATGAAGCAGTTAATTAGGCCCGCAATAAGGCAGGCAATTAATAATGTAATTAGGCAGGCAGGCAATTAGGCAGGCAATTAAGCAGTTAATTAGGCAAGCAGGCAATTGGGCAGGTAATAAGGCAGGCAATTAGATAGGCAGGCAATTTGGCATGCAGGCAATAAGGCAGGCAATTAGGCAGTTAATTAGGCATGCAATTAGGTAGGCAGGCAATTAGGCAGGCAGGTAATTAGGCAGGCAATTAAGCAGTTAATTAGGTAGGCAAGCAATTTGGCAGGTAACTAGGCAGGCAATAAGGTAAGCAATTAAGCAGGCAATTAGGCAGGCAATTAGGCAGGTAGGCAATTAGGCACTCAATAAGGTAGGCAGGCAATTAGGCAGTCAATTAAACAGGCAGGCAATTAGGCAGGCAGGCAATTAGGCAGTCAGGCAATTAGGCAGTTAATGAGGCAGGCAGGGAATTTGGCAGACAATAAGGCAGACAATAAAGCAGGCAATTAGAAAGGCAATTAAGCAGGCAATTAGACAAGCAATTAGGCAGTCAATTAGGCAGTTAATTAGGCAGGCAATTAAGCAGGGAATAAGGCAGTTAATTAGGCAGGCACTTAGGCAGATGATTACGTAGGCAATTAGGCAGGCAATAAGGCAGTTAATTAGGCAAGCAATTACGCAGCTAATTAGGCAGGCAATTAGGCAGTTAATTAGGCAGGCAGGCAATTTGGCAATTAATTTTGCAGGCAATTAGGCAGGCAATTAGACAGGCAATTAGGCAGCTATTTAGGCAGTTAATTGGACCTTGCAATTAGGCAGTTTATTAAGCAGGCAATTAGGCAGGCAATTAGGCAGGTAGGCAATTAATCAGTTAATAAGGAAGGCTAAAAGGCAGGCAATTAGGCAGGCAATTAGGCAGGCATATAAACAGTTAATTAGGCAGTCAATTAGGCAGTTAATTATGCATGCCATTAGGCAGTAAATTAGGCAAGCAATTAGGCAGAAAATTAGGCAAACAATTTAGCAGGTTATTAGGCAAGCAATTAGGCAGGCAATTAGGAAGGCAGGCAATTAGGCAGGTTATTAGGCAAGCAATTAGGCAGGCAACTAGAAAGGCAGGCAATTAGGCAGGCAATTAGGCAGGCAATTATGCAGGCAATTAAGGAGTTAATTAGGCAGGCAGGCAATTTGGCATGTAATAAGGTAGGCAATTAGGCAGGCAATTAGGCAGACAATTAGGCAGTCAATTAAACAGTCAGGCAATTAGGTACGCAATTGGGTAGGCAGGCAATTAGGCAGTTAATTAGACAGGCAGGCAATTAGGCAGGTAAATAAATTAGGCAGCCAATTAGTCAGGCTATTAAGCAGGCAATTAGACAGGCAGACAATTAGGCAGCAAGGTAATTAGTCAGGCAATTAGGCAGGCAATTAAGCAGGAAATTAGGCAGTTAATTAGCAGGCAGTAAAGCAGTTAATTAGGCAGTTAATTAGGCAGGCAATTAAGCAGGGAATAAGGCAGTTAATTAGGCAGGCAATTAGGCAGATGATTACGCAGGCAATTAGGCATGCAATTAGGCAGTTAATTAGGCAAGCAATTAGGCAGGTATGCAATTAGGCAGGCAATCAGTCAAGCAATAAGCAGGCATTTAGACGGGTAGGCAATTTGGCAGGCAATTAGACAATCAATAAGCAGGCAATTAGGCAATTAATTCGGCAGGCAATTAGGCATTTAATTAGGCAGTAAATTAGGCAGGCAAATAGGCAGGCAGTTAGGCAGTAATTAAGAAGGCAATTAGGCATTTACTTAGGCAGGAAATTAGGCATTTAATTAGCAGGCAATAAAGCAGTTAATTAGGCAGTTAATTAGGCAGGCAATTAAGCAGTTTATAAGCCAGGCAGGCAATTTAGCAGGTAATTAGGCAGGCAATTAGGCATTTAATAAGGCAGGCAATTAGGCAGAAAATTTGGAAGCAATTAGGCAGGCAATTAGGCAGGCAATTAAGCAGGCAATTAGGCAATTAATTAGGCAAGCAATTAGGCAGGCAGGCAATTAGGCAGGCAGATAATAAGGGAGGCAATTAAGCAGTTAATTAGGCAGGCATGCAATTTGGCAGGTAATAAGGCAGCCAATAAGGAAAGCAATTAAGCAGGCAATTAGGCAGGCAATAAGGCAGGCAATTAGGTAGTTAATTAGTCAAGCAAATAGGCAGGCAATTAGGCAGGCAATTAGGTAGTTTATTATGCAGGCAATTATTCAGGTAATTAGGCAAGCAATTAGTTAGATAAATAGGCAGGCAATGAAGCAGTTAATTAGGCCCGCAATAAGACAGGCAATTAATAATGTAATTAGGCAGGCAGGCAATTAGGCAGGCAATTAAGCAGTTAATTAGGCAAGCAGGCAATTGGGCAGGTAATAAGGCAGGCAATTAGATAAGCAGGCAATTTGGCATGCAGGCAATAAGGAAGGCAATTAGGCAGTTAATTAGGCATGCAAATAGGCAGATAATTCGGCAGGCAAGTGGGCTGGCAATTAGGCATGCAATTAGGCAGATAATTAGGCAGGTAATTAGGCATTTAATTAGCAGGCAATAAAGCAGTTAATTAGGCAGTTAAATAGGCAGGCAATTAAGCAGTTAATTAGGCGGGCAATTTAGAAGGCAATTAGGCAGGCAATAAGGCAGGAAATTAGGCAGGCAATTAGGCATTTAATTAGCAGGCAATAAATCAGCTAATTAGGCAGGCAATTAGGCAGTTAATTAGGCAGGCAATTAGGCAGATGATTACGCAGGCAATTAGACAGGCAATAAAGCAGTTAATTAGGCAGGCAGGCAATTTGGCAGGTAATTTGGCAGGCAATGAGGCAGGCAATTAGGTAGGTAGGTAATTAGACAGGCAATTAGGCAGTTCATTAGGCAGGCAGGCAATTTAGCAGGTAATTAGGCAGGCAATTAGGCAAGCAATTAGTCAGGCAATTAGGCAGGCAATTAGGCAGGCAATTAGGCAGGCAATTAGTCAGATAATTAAGTGGGCAATTAGGCAGAAAATTTGGCAGGCAATTAGGCAGTTAATTAGGCAAGCAATTGGGCAGTCAATTAGGCAGGCAATTAGGCAGTCAATTAGGCAATCAAGCAATATGGCAGGCATTTAGGCAGGTAATTAGGCAGGCAAATAGGCAGATAATTAGCAGGCAATAAGAAAAGTAATTAGGCAGGCAATTAGGCAGGCAATAAGGCAGTTTATTAGGCAAGCAATTAGGCAGGCAATTAGGCAGACAATTAGGCAGGCTATTAGGCATTTAATTTGCAGGCAATGAAGCAGTTAATTAGGCAGTTAATTAGGCAGGCAATTAAGCAGTTAATTAGGCAGGCAGGCAATTTAGCAGGTAATTAGGCAGGCAATAAGGCAGTTGATTGGGTAAGCAATTAGGCAGGCAATTAGGCAGTCAATTAAACAGGCAAGCAATTAGGCACGCAATTAGGTAGGCAGGCAATTAGGCAGTCACGCAATTAGGCAGTCAGGCAATTAGGCGTTTAATTAGGCAGGCAGGGAATAGGACAGGCAAAATGCCAGACAATTAAGCAGGAAATTAGGAAGGCAATTATGCAGGCAATTAGCCAATCAATAAGCAGGCAATTAGGCAATTAATTCGGCAGGCAATTAGGCATTTAATTAGGCAGTAAATTAGGCAGGCAAATAGGCAGGCAGTTAGGCAGTAATTAAGAAGGCAATTAGGCATTTACTTAGGCAGGCAATTAGGCATTTAATTAGCAGGCAATAAAGCAGTTCATTAGGCAGTTAATCAGGCAGGCAATTAAGCAGTTTATAAGCCAGGCAGGCAATTTAGCAGGTAATTAGGCAGGCAATTAGGCAGAAAATTTGGAAGCAATTAGGCAGGCAATTAGGCTGGCAATAAGGCAGGCAATTGGGCAGTTAATTAGGTAGGCTATTAGGCAATCAAGCAGAAGGCAGGCAATTAAGCAGTTAATTAGGCAGGCAATTAGGCAGGCAAATAGGTAGTTTATTTGGCAAGCAATAAGGCAGGCAATTAGGCAGAAAATTAGGCAGGCAATTAAGCAGGAAATTAGGCAGTTAATTAGGCAAGCAATTAGGTAGGCAGGCAATTAGGCAGGCAGGTAAGTAGGCAGGCAATTAAGCAGTTAATTAGGTAGGCAAGCAATTTGCAGGTAACTAGGCAGGCAATAAGGTAAGCAATTAAGCAGGCAATTAGGCAGGCAATTAGGCAGGCAATTAAGCAGTTAATTAGGCAGGCAATTAGGCAGGCAATAAGGCAGGCAATTGGGTAGTTAATTGGGCAGTCAATTAGACAGATAATTAGGCAGGCAATTGGGTAGGCAATTAGGTAGTTTATTAGGCAAGCAATAAGGCAGGCAATTAGGCAGAAAATTAGGCAGGCAATTGAGCAGGCAATTAGGCAGTTAATTAGGCAAGCAATTGGGTAGGCAGGCAATTGGGCAGGCAGGTAATTAGGCAGGCAATTAAGCAGTTAATTAGGTAGGCAGGCAATTTGGCAGGTAACTAGGCAGGCATAAGGTAAGCAATTAAGCAGGCAATTAGGCAGGCAATTAGGCAGGCAATTAAGCAGTTAATTAGGCAGGCAATTAGGCAGGCAATAAGGCAGGCAATTAGGTAGTTAATTGGGCAGGCAATTAGGACAGATAATTAGCAGGCTATTGGGTAAGCAATTAGGCAAGCAATTAGGCAGATAATTAGGCAGGCGATAAAGCAGTTAAATTAGGCAGTTAAATAGGCATAAAATTAGGCAGTTAATTAGGCAGGCAATAATCAGGCAATTAGGCAGGCAATTAGGCAGTTAATTAGGCAAGCAATTAGGCAGGCTATTTGGCAGTTAATTAGGCAGGGCAATTAGGCAGATAGTTAGGCAGGCAATAAGGCAGTTAATTAGGCCCGCAATTAGGCAGGCAATTAAGCAGGTTATTAAGGCAGGCAGGTAATAAGGCAGCAATAAGGCAGTTAATTAGGTAGGCAATTAGGCAGTTAATTAGGCAAGCAATTAGGCAGGCAATTAGGTAGTTTATTAGGCAAGCAGTTAGGCAGACAATTAGGCAGGCAATAAGGTAGGCAATTAGGCAGTTAATTAGGCAAGCAATTAGGCAGACAGGCAATTAGGCAGGCTTGTAATTAGATAGGCAAATAAGCAGTAATAGGGCAGGCAATTAGGCAGTTAATTAGGCAGGCAATGAAGCAGGCAGTTAGGCAGTTAATTTGGCAGGCAATTAAGCAGTTAATTAAGGCAGGCAATTAAGAAGGGAATAAGGCAGTTAATTAGGCAGGCAATTAGGCAGATAGTTAGGCAGGCTAAAAGGCAGTTAATTAGGCCCGCAATTTGGCAGGCAATTAAGCAAGCAATTAGGCAGTTAATTAGGCAAGCAATTAGGAAGGCAATTAGGCAGTTAGTTAGGCAGGCAATTAGGCAGGCAATGAGGCAGGCAATCAGGCAGTTAATTAGGAAGGCAATTAAACAGTTAATTAGGCAGGCAATTAAGCAGTTAATAAGACAGGCTTATAGGCAGGCAAATAGGCAGTCAATTAGGCAGGCAATTAGGAAGGATAATAGCCAGTTAATTAAGCAGGCAATTAGACAGTTAATAAGGCAGGCAATTAGGAAGGCAATTAAGCAGGCAATTAACCAGGTAGGCAGGCAATTAGGCAGGCAGCTAGGCAGGCAATTAGGCAGGCAATTAGGCAGTTAATTAGGCAGGCAAATAGGTAGTTTATTAGGAAGGCAATTAGGCAGGCAATTAGGCAGTTAATTAAGCAGGCAATTAGGCAGTTAATTAGCATACCTTTAGGCAGTTAATTAGGCAGGCAATTATGCAGGCAAAAAGGCAGGCAATTAGGCAGTTAATATGGCAGGCAATTAGGCAGGCAATAGAGCAAACAATTAGGCAGGCAATAAGACAGTTAATTAGGCAGGCAATTAGGCAGATAATTAGGCAAGCAATTAGGCAAGAACTAAGGCAGATAATTAGGCAGGCAATTAGGCAGTTAATGTGGCCCGCAATAAGGAAGGCAATTAAGAAGGCAGGCAATTAGGCAGGCAATTAAGCAGTTAATTAGGCAAGCAGGCAATTTGGCAGGTAATTAGGCAGGCCATTAGCAGGCCATTAGGCAGCCAATTAGGCTGTTAATTAGGCAGGCAATTAGGCAGGCAATTAGGCAGGCAATTAGGCAGGCAATTAGGCAGGCAATAAGGCAGGCAATTGGGTAGTTAATTGGGCAGCCAATTAGACAGATAATTAGGCAGGCAATTGGGTAGGCAATTAGGTAGTTTATTAGGCAAGCAATAAGGCAGGCAATTAGGCAGAAAATTAGGCAGGCAATTGAGCAGGCAATTAGGCAGTTAATTAGGCAAGCAATTGGGTAGGCAGGCAATTGGGCAGGCAGGTAATTAGGCAGGCAATTAAGCAGTTAATTAGGTAGGCAGGCAATTTGGCAGGCAATAAGGTAAGCAATTAAGCAGGCAATTAGGCAGGCAATTAGGCAGGCAATTAAGCAGTTAATTAGGCAGGCAATTAGGCAGGCAATAAGGCAGGCGATTAGGTAGTTAATTTGGCAGGCAATTAGACAGATAATTAGCAGGCTATTGGGTAAGCAATTAGGCAAGCAATTAGGCAGATAATTAGGCAGGCGATAAAGCAGTTAATTAGGCAGTTAAATAGGCATACAATTAGGCAGTTAATTAGGCAGGCAATAATCAGGCAATTAGGCAGGCAATTAGGCAGTTAATTAGGCAAGCAATTAGGCAGGCTATTTGGCAGTTAATTAGGCAGGCAATTAGGCAGATAGTTAGGCAGGAAATAAGGCAGTTAATTAGGCCCGCAATTAGGCAAGCAATTAAGCAGGTTATTAAGGTAGGCAGGTAATAAGGCAGCAATAAGGCAGTTAATTAGGCAGGAAATTTGGCAGGCAATAAGGCAGGCAAATAGGCAGGCAACCAATTAGCCAGGCAATTAGGCAGGCAATTAGGCAGTTAATTAGGCAAGCAGTGAGGCAAGCAATTAGGCAGTTAATTAGGCAGGCAATTAGGCAGTTAATTCGGCAGGCATTAAGCAGGGAATAAGGCAGTTAATTAGGCAGGCAATTAGGCAGATGATTACGCAGGCAATTAGGCATGCAATTAGGCAGTTAATTAGGCAAGCAATTAGGCAGGTATGCAATTAGGCAGGCAATCAGTTAAGCAATAAGCAGGCATTTAGACAGGTAGGCAATTCGGCAGGCAATTAGACAATCAATAAGCAGGCAATTAGGCAATTAATTCGGCAGGCAATTAGGCATTTAATTAGGCAGTAAATTAGGCAGGCAAATAGGCAGGCAGTTAGGCAGTAATTAAGAAGGCAATTAGGCATTTACTTAGGCAGGAAATTAGGCATTTAATTAGCAGGCAATAAAGCAGTTAATTAGGCAGTTAATTAGGCAGGCAATTAAGCAGTTTATAAGCCAGGCAGGCAATTTAGCAGGTAATTAGGCAGGCAATTAGGCATTTAATAAGGCAGGCAATTAGGCAGAAAATTTGGAAGCAATTAGGCAGGCAATTAGGCAGGCAATTAAGCAGTTAATTAGGCAAGCAGGCAATTGGGCAGGTAATAAGGCAGGCAATTAGATAAGCAGGCAATTTGGCATGCAGGCAATAAGGCAGGCAATTAGGCAGTTAATTAGGCATGCAAATAGGCAGATAATTCGGCAGGCAAGTGGGCTGGCAATTAGGCATGCAATTAGGCAGATAATTAGGCAGGTAATTAGGCATTTAATTAGCAGGCAATAAAGCAGTTAATTAGGCAGTTAAATAGGCAGGCAATTAAGCAGTTAATTAGGCGGGCAATTTAGAAGGCAATTAGGCAGGCAATAAGGCAGGAAATTAGGCAGATAATTAGGCAGGCAATTAGGCATTTAATTAGCAGGCAATAAATCAGCTAATTAGGCAGGCAATTAGGCAGTTAATTAGGCAGGCAATTAGGCAGATGATTACGCAGGCAATTAGACAGGCAATAAAGCAGTTAATTAGGCAGGCAGGCAATTTGGCAGGTAATTTGGCAGGCAATGAGGCAGGCAATTAGGTAGGTAGGTAATTAGACAGGCAATTAGGCAGTTCATTAGGCAGGCAGGCAATTTAGCAGGTAATTAGGCAGGCAATTAGGCAAGCAATTAGTCAGGCAATTAGGCAGGCAATTAGGCAGGCAATTAGGCAGGCAATTAGTCAGATAATTAAATGGGCAATTAGGCAGAAAATTTGGCAGGCAATTAGACAGTTAATTAGGCAAGCAATTGGGCAGTCAATTAGGCAGGCAATTAGGCAGTCAATTAGGCAATCAAGCAATATGGCAGGCATTTAGGCAGGTAATTAGGCAGGCAAATAGGCAGATAATTAGCAGGCAATAAGAAAGGTAATTAGGCAGGCAATTAGGCAGGCAATAAGGCAGTTTATTAGGCAAGCAATTAGGCAGGCAATTAGGCAGGCAATTAGGCATTTAATTTGCAGGCAATGAAGCAGTTAATTAGGCAGTTAATTAGGCAGGCAATTAAGCAGTTAATTAGGCAGGCAGGCAATTTAGCAGGTAATTAGGCAGGCAATAAGGCAGTTGATTGGGTAAGCAATTAGGCAGGCAATTAGGCAGTCAATTAAACAGGCAAGCAATTAGGCACGCAATTAGGTAGGCAGGCAATTAGGCAGTCACGCAATTAGGCAGTCAGGCAATTAGGCGTTTAATTAGGCAGGCAGGGAATTGGACAGGCAAAATGCCAGACAATTAAGCAGGAAATTAGGAAGGCAATTATGCAGGCAATTAGCCAATCAATAAGCAGGCAATTAGGCAATTAATTCGGCAGGCAATTAGGCATTTAATTAGGCAGTAAATTAGGCAGGCAAATAGGCAGGCAGTTAGGCAGTAATTAAGAAGGCAATTAGGCATTTACTTAGGCAGGCAATTAGGCATTTAATTAGCAGGCAATAAAGCAGTTAATTAGGCAGTTAATCAGGTAGGCAATTAAGCAGTTTATAAGCCAGGCAGGCAATTTAGCAGGTAATTAGGCAGGCAATTAGGCAGTTAATAAGGCAGGCAATTAGGCAGAAAATTTGGAAGCAATTAGGCAGGCAATTAGGCTGGCAATAAGGCAGGCAATTGGGCAGTTAATTAGGTAGGCTATTAGGCAATCTAGCAGAAGGCAGGCAATTAAGCAGTTAATTAGGCAGGCAATTAGGCAGGCAAATAGGTAGTTTATTTGGCAAGCAATAAGGCAGGCAATTAGGCAGAAAATTAGGCAGGCAATTAAGCAGGAAATTAGGCAGTTAATTAGGCAAGCAATTAGGTAGGCAGGCAATTAGGCAGGCAGGTAAGTAGGCAGGCAATTAAGCAGTTAATTAGGTAGGCAAGCAATTTGGCAGGTAACTAGGCAGGCAATAAGGTAAGCAATTAAGCAGGCAATTAGGCAGGCAATTAGGCAGGCAATTAAGCAGTTAATTAGGCAGGCAATTAGAAAAGCAATAAGGCAGGCAATTGGGTAGTTAATTGGGCAGTCAATTAGACAGATAATTAGGCAGGCAATTGGGTAGGCAATTAGGTAGTTTATTAGGCAAGCAATAAGGCAGGCAATTAGGCAGAAAATTAGGCAGGCAATTGAGCAGGCAATTAGGCAGTTAATTAGGCAAGCAATTGGGTAGGCAGGCAATTGGGCAGGCAGGTAATTAGGCAGGCAATTAAGCAGTTAATTAGGTAGGCAGGCAATTTGGCAGGTAACTAGGCAGGCAATAAGGTAAGCAATTAAGCAGGCAATTAGGCAGGCAATTAGGCAGGCAATTAAGCAGTTAATTAGGCAGGCAATTAGGCAGGCAATAAGGCAGGCAATTAGGTAGTTAATTGGGCAGGCAATTAGACAGATAATTAGCAGGCTATTGGGTAAGCAATTAGGCAAGCAATTAGGCAGTTATTAGGCAGGCGATAAAGCAGTTAATTAGGCAGTTAAATAGGCATAAAATTAGGCAGTTAATTAGGCAGGCAATAATCAAGCAATTAGGCAGGCAATTAGGCAGTTAATTAGGCAAGCAATTAGGCAGATAGTTAGGCAGGCAATAAGGCAGTTAATTAGGCCCGCAATTAGGCAGGCAATTAAGCAGGTTATTAAGGCAGGCAGGTAATAAGGCAGCAATAAGGCAGTTAATTAGGTAGGCAATTAGGCAGTTAATTAGGCAAGCAATTAGGCAGGCAATTAGGTAGTTTATTAGGCAAGCAGTTAGGCAGACAATTAGGCAGGCAATAAGGTAGGCAATTAGGCAGTTTATTAGGCAAGCAATTAGGCAGACAGGCAATTAGGCAGGCTTGTAATTAGATAGGCAATTAAGCAGTAATAGGGCAGGCAATTAGGCAGTTAATTAGGCAGGCAATTAGGCAGATGATTACGCAGGCAATTAGGCATGCAATTAGGCAGTTAATTAGGCAAGCAATTAGGCAGGTATGCAATTAGGCAGGCAATCAGTCAAGCAATAAGCAGGCATTTAGACGGGTAGGCAATTTGGCAGGCAATTAGACAATCAATAAGCAGGCAATTAGGCAATTAATTCGGCAGGCAATTAGGCATTTAATTAGGCAGTAAATTAGGCAGGCAAATAGGCAGGCAGTTAGGCAGTAATTAAGAAGGCAATTAGGCATTTACTTAGGCAGGAAATTAGGCATTTAATTAGCAGGCAATAAAGCAGTTAATTAGGCAGTTAATTAGGCAGGCAATTAAGCAGTTTATAAGCCAGGCAGGCAATTTAGCAGGTAATTAGGCAGGCAATTAGGCATTTAATAAGGCAGGCAATTAGGCAGAAAATTTGGAAGCAATTAGGCAGGCAATTAGGCAGGCAATTAAGCAGGCAATTAGGCAATTAATTAGGCAAGCAATTAGGCAGGCAGGCAATTAGGCAGGCAGATAATAAGGGAGGCAATTAAGCAGTTAATTAGGCAGGCATGCAATTTGGCAGGTAATAAGGCAGCCAATAAGGAAAGCAATTAAGCAGGCAATTAGGCAGGCAATAAGGCAGGCAATTAGGTAGTTAATTAGTCAAGCAAATAGGCAGGCAATTAGGCAGGCAATTAGGTAGTTTATTATGCAGGCAATTATTCAGGTAATTAGGCAAGCAATTAGTTAGATAAATAGGCAGGCAATGAAGCAGTTAATTAGGCCCGCAATAAGACAGGCAATTAATAATGTAATTAGGCAGGCAGGCAATTAGGCAGGCAATTAAGCAGTTAATTAGGCAAGCAGGCAATTGGGCAGGTAATAAGGCAGGCAATTAGATAAGCAGGCAATTTGGCATGCAGGCAATAAGGAAGGCAATTAGGCAGTTAATTAGGCATGCAAATAGGCAGATAATTCGGCAGGCAAGTGGGCTGGCAATTAGGCATGCAATTAGGCAGATAATTAGGCAGGTAATTAGGCATTTAATTAGCAGGCAATAAAGCAGTTAATTAGGCAGTTAAATAGGCAGGCAATTAAGCAGTTAATTAGGCGGGCAATTTAGAAGGCAATTAGGCAGGCAATAAGGCAGGAAATTAGGCAGGCAATTAGGCATTTAATTAGCAGGCAATAAATCAGCTAATTAGGCAGGCAATTAGGCAGTTAATTAGGCAGGCAATTAGGCAGATGATTACGCAGGCAATTAGACAGGCAATAAAGCAGTTAATTAGGCAGGCAGGCAATTTGGCAGGTAATTTGGCAGGCAATGAGGCAGGCAATTAGGTAGGTAGGTAATTAGACAGGCAATTAGGCAGTTCATTAGGCAGGCAGGCAATTTAGCAGGTAATTAGGCAGGCAATTAGGCAAGCAATTAGTCAGGCAATTAGGCAGGCAATTAGGCAGGCAATTAGGCAGGCAATTAGTCAGATAATTAAGTGGGCAATTAGGCAGAAAATTTGGCAGGCAATTAGGCAGTTAATTAGGCAAGCAATTGGGCAGTCAATTAGGCAGGCAATTAGGCAGTCAATTAGGCAATCAAGCAATATGGCAGGCATTTAGGCAGGTAATTAGGCAGGCAAATAGGCAGATAATTAGCAGGCAATAAGAAAAGTAATTAGGCAGGCAATTAGGCAGGCAATAAGGCAGTTTATTAGGCAAGCAATTAGGCAGGCAATTAGGCAGACAATTAGGCAGGCTATTAGGCATTTAATTTGCAGGCAATGAAGCAGTTAATTAGGCAGTTAATTAGGCAGGCAATTAAGCAGTTAATTAGGCAGGCAGGCAATTTAGCAGGTAATTAGGCAGGCAATAAGGCAGTTGATTGGGTAAGCAATTAGGCAGGCAATTAGGCAGTCAATTAAACAGGCAAGCAATTAGGCACGCAATTAGGTAGGCAGGCAATTAGGCAGTCACGCAATTAGGCAGTCAGGCAATTAGGCGTTTAATTAGGCAGGCAGGGAATAGGACAGGCAAAATGCCAGACAATTAAGCAGGAAATTAGGAAGGCAATTATGCAGGCAATTAGCCAATCAATAAGCAGGCAATTAGGCAATTAATTCGGCAGGCAATTAGGCATTTAATTAGGCAGTAAATTAGGCAGGCAAATAGGCAGGCAGTTAGGCAGTAATTAAGAAGGCAATTAGGCATTTACTTAGGCAGGCAATTAGGCATTTAATTAGCAGGCAATAAAGCAGTTCATTAGGCAGTTAATCAGGCAGGCAATTAAGCAGTTTATAAGCCAGGCAGGCAATTTAGCAGGTAATTAGGCAGGCAATTAGGCAGAAAATTTGGAAGCAATTAGGCAGGCAATTAGGCTGGCAATAAGGCAGGCAATTGGGCAGTTAATTAGGTAGGCTATTAGGCAATCAAGCAGAAGGCAGGCAATTAAGCAGTTAATTAGGCAGGCAATTAGGCAGGCAAATAGGTAGTTTATTTGGCAAGCAATAAGGCAGGCAATTAGGCAGAAAATTAGGCAGGCAATTAAGCAGGAAATTAGGCAGTTAATTAGGCAAGCAATTAGGTAGGCAGGCAATTAGGCAGGCAGGTAAGTAGGCAGGCAATTAAGCAGTTAATTAGGTAGGCAAGCAATTTGGCAGGTAACTAGGCAGGCAATAAGGTAAGCAATTAAGCAGGCAATTAGGCAGGCAATTAGGCAGGCAATTAAGCAGTTAATTAGGCAGGCAATTAGGCAGGCAATAAGGCAGGCAATTGGGTAGTTAATTGGGCAGTCAATTAGACAGATAATTAGGCAGGCAATTGGGTAGGCAATTAGGTAGTTTATTAGGCAAGCAATAAGGCAGGCAATTAGGCAGAAAATTAGGCAGGCAATTGAGCAGGCAATTAGGCAGTTAATTAGGCAAGCAATTGGGTAGGCAGGCAATTGGGCAGGCAGGTAATTAGGCAGGCAATTAAGCAGTTAATTAGGTAGGCAGGCAATTTGGCAGGTAACTAGGCAGGCAATAAGGTAAGCAATTAAGCAGGCAATTAGGCAGGCAATTAGGCAGGCAATTAAGCAGTTAATTAGGCAGGCAATTAGGCAGGCAATAAGGCAGGCAATTAGGTAGTTAATTGGGCAGGCAATTAGACAGATAATTAGCAGGCTATTGGGTAAGCAATTAGGCAAGCAATTAGGCAGATAATTAGGCAGGCGATAAAGCAGTTAATTAGGCAGTTAAATAGGCATAAAATTAGGCAGTTAATTAGGCAGGCAATAATCAGGCAATTAGGCAGGCAATTAGGCAGTTAATTAGGCAAGCAATTAGGCAGGCTATTTGGCAGTTAATTAGGCAGGCAATTAGGCAGATAGTTAGGCAGGCAATAAGGCAGTTAATTAGGCCCGCAATTAGGCAGGCAATTAAGCAGGTTATTAAGGCAGGCAGGTAATAAGGCAGCAATAAGGCAGTTAATTAGGTAGGCAATTAGGCAGTTAATTAGGCAAGCAATTAGGCAGGCAATTAGGTAGTTTATTAGGCAAGCAGTTAGGCAGACAATTAGGCAGGCAATAAGGTAGGCAATTAGGCAGTTAATTAGGCAAGCAATTAGGCAGACAGGCAATTAGGCAGGCTTGTAATTAGATAGGCAAATAAGCAGTAATAGGGCAGGCAATTAGGCAGTTAATTAGGCAGGCAATGAAGCAGGCAGTTAGGCAGTTAATTTGGCAGGCAATTAAGCAGTTAATTAAGGCAGGCAATTAAGAAGGGAATAAGGCAGTTAATTAGGCAGGCAATTAGGCAGATAGTTAGGCAGGCTAAAAGGCAGTTAATTAGGCCCGCAATTTGGCAGGCAATTAAGCAAGCAATTAGGCAGTTAATTAGGCAAGCAATTAGGAAGGCAATTAGGCAGTTAGTTAGGCAGGCAATTAGGCAGGCAATGAGGCAGGCAATCAGGCAGTTAATTAGGAAGGCAATTAAACAGTTAATTAGGCAGGCAATTAAGCAGTTAATAAGACAGGCTTATAGGCAGGCAAATAGGCAGTCAATTAGGCAGGCAATTAGGAAGGATAATAGCCAGTTAATTAAGCAGGCAATTAGACAGTTAATAAGGCAGGCAATTAGGAAGGCAATTAAGCAGGCAATTAACCAGGTAGGCAGGCAATTAGGCAGGCAGCTAGGCAGGCAATTAGGCAGGCAATTAGGCAGTTAATTAGGCAGGCAAATAGGTAGTTTATTAGGAAGGCAATTAGGCAGGCAATTAGGCAGTTAATTAAGCAGGCAATTAGGCAGTTAATTAGCATACCTTTAGGCAGTTAATTAGGCAGGCAATTATGCAGGCAAAAAGGCAGGCAATTAGGCAGTTAATATGGCAGGCAATTAGGCAGGCAATAGAGCAAACAATTAGGCAGGCAATAAGACAGTTAATTAGGCAGGCAATTAGGCAGATAATTAGGCAAGCAATTAGGCAAGAACTAAGGCAGATAATTAGGCAGGCAATTAGGCAGTTAATGTGGCCGCAATAAGGAAGGCAATTAAGAAGGCAGGCAATTAGGCAGGCAATTAAGCAGTTAATTAGGCAAGCAGGCAATTTGGCAGGTAATTAGGCAGGCCATTAGCAGGCCATTAGGCAGCCAATTAGGCTGTTAATTAGGCAGGCAATTAGGCAGGCAATTAGGCAGGCAATTAGGCAGGCAATTAGGCAGGCAATAAGGCAGGCAATTGGGTAGTTAATTGGGCAGCCAATTAGACAGATAATTAGGCAGGCAATTGGGTAGGCAATTAGGTAGTTTATTAGGCAAGCAATAAGGCAGGCAATTAGGCAGAAAATTAGGCAGGCAATTGAGCAGGCAATTAGGCAGTTAATTAGGCAAGCAATTGGGTAGGCAGGCAATTGGGCAGGCAGGTAATTAGGCAGGCAATTAAGCAGTTAATTAGGTAGGCAGGCAATTTGGCAGGCAATAAGGTAAGCAATTAAGCAGGCAATTAGGCAGGCAATTAGGCAGGCAATTAAGCAGTTAATTAGGCAGGCAATTAGGCAGGCAATAAGGCAGGCGATTAGGTAGTTAATTTGGCAGGCAATTAGACAGATAATTAGCAGGCTATTGGGTAAGCAATTAGGCAAGCAATTAGGCAGATAATTAGGCAGGCGATAAAGCAGTTAATTAGGCAGTTAAATAGGCATACAATTAGGCAGTTAATTAGGCAGGCAATAATCAGGCAATTAGGCAGGCAATTAGGCAGTTAATTAGGCAAGCAATTAGGCAGGCTATTTGGCAGTTAATTAGGCAGGCAATTAGGCAGATAGTTAGGCAGGAAATAAGGCAGTTAATTAGGCCCGCAATTAGGCAAGCAATTAAGCAGGTTATTAAGGTAGGCAGGTAATAAGGCAGCAATAAGGCAGTTAATTAGGCAGGAAATTTGGCAGGCAATAAGGCAGGCAAATAGGCAGGCAACCAATTAGCCAGGCAATTAGGCAGGCAATTAGGCAGTTAATTAGGCAAGCAGTGAGGCAAGCAATTAGGCAGTTAATTAGGCAGGCAATTAGGCAGTTAATTCGGCAGGCATTAAGCAGGGAATAAGGCAGTTAATTAGGCAGGCAATTAGGCAGATGATTACGCAGGCAATTAGGCATGCAATTAGGCAGTTAATTAGGCAAGCAATTAGGCAGGTATGCAATTAGGCAGGCAATCAGTTAAGCAATAAGCAGGCATTTAGACAGGTAGGCAATTCGGCAGGCAATTAGACAATCAATAAGCAGGCAATTAGGCAATTAATTCGGCAGGCAATTAGGCATTTAATTAGGCAGTAAATTAGGCAGGCAAATAGGCAGGCAGTTAGGCAGTAATTAAGAAGGCAATTAGGCATTTACTTAGGCAGGAAATTAGGCATTTAATTAGCAGGCAATAAAGCAGTTAATTAGGCAGTTAATTAGGCAGGCAATTAAGCAGTTTATAAGCCAGGCAGGCAATTTAGCAGGTAATTAGGCAGGCAATTAGGCATTTAATAAGGCAGGCAATTAGGCAGAAAATTTGGAAGCAATTAGGCAGGCAATTAGGCAGGCAATTAAGCAGTTAATTAGGCAAGCAGGCAATTGGGCAGGTAATAAGGCAGGCAATTAGATAAGCAGGCAATTTGGCATGCAGGCAATAAGGCAGGCAATTAGGCAGTTAATTAGGCATGCAAATAGGCAGATAATTCGGCAGGCAAGTGGGCTGGCAATTAGGCATGCAATTAGGCAGATAATTAGGCAGGTAATTAGGCATTTAATTAGCAGGCAATAAAGCAGTTAATTAGGCAGTTAAATAGGCAGGCAATTAAGCAGTTAATTAGGCGGGCAATTTAGAAGGCAATTAGGCAGGCAATAAGGCAGGAAATTAGGCAGATAATTAGGCAGGCAATTAGGCATTTAATTAGCAGGCAATAAATCAGCTAATTAGGCAGGCAATTAGGCAGTTAATTAGGCAGGCAATTAGGCAGATGATTACGCAGGCAATTAGACAGGCAATAAAGCAGTTAATTAGGCAGGCAGGCAATTTGGCAGGTAATTTGGCAGGCAATGAGGCAGGCAATTAGGTAGGTAGGTAATTAGACAGGCAATTAGGCAGTTCATTAGGCAGGCAGGCAATTTAGCAGGTAATTAGGCAGGCAATTAGGCAAGCAATTAGTCAGGCAATTAGGCAGGCAATTAGGCAGGCAATTAGGCAGGCAATTAGTCAGATAATTAAATGGGCAATTAGGCAGAAAATTTGGCAGGCAATTAGACAGTTAATTAGGCAAGCAATTGGGCAGTCAATTAGGCAGGCAATTAGGCAGTCAATTAGGCAATCAAGCAATATGGCAGGCATTTAGGCAGGTAATTAGGCAGGCAAATAGGCAGATAATTAGCAGGCAATAAGAAAGGTAATTAGGCAGGCAATTAGGCAGGCAATAAGGCAGTTTATTAGGCAAGCAATTAGGCAGGCAATTAGGCAGGCAATTAGGCATTTAATTTGCAGGCAATGAAGCAGTTAATTAGGCAGTTAATTAGGCAGGCAATTAAGCAGTTAATTAGGCAGGCAGGCAATTTAGCAGGTAATTAGGCAGGCAATAAGGCAGTTGATTGGGTAAGCAATTAGGCAGGCAATTAGGCAGTCAATTAAACAGGCAAGCAATTAGGCACGCAATTAGGTAGGCAGGCAATTAGGCAGTCACGCAATTAGGCAGTCAGGCAATTAGGCGTTTAATTAGGCAGGCAGGGAATTGGACAGGCAAAATGCCAGACAATTAAGCAGGAAATTAGGAAGGCAATTATGCAGGCAATTAGCCAATCAATAAGCAGGCAATTAGGCAATTAATTCGGCAGGCAATTAGGCATTTAATTAGGCAGTAAATTAGGCAGGCAAATAGGCAGGCAGTTAGGCAGTAATTAAGAAGGCAATTAGGCATTTACTTAGGCAGGCAATTAGGCATTTAATTAGCAGGCAATAAAGCAGTTAATTAGGCAGTTAATCAGGTAGGCAATTAAGCAGTTTATAAGCCAGGCAGGCAATTTAGCAGGTAATTAGGCAGGCAATTAGGCAGTTAATAAGGCAGGCAATTAGGCAGAAAATTTGGAAGCAATTAGGCAGGCAATTAGGCTGGCAATAAGGCAGGCAATTGGGCAGTTAATTAGGTAGGCTATTAGGCAATCTAGCAGAAGGCAGGCAATTAAGCAGTTAATTAGGCAGGCAATTAGGCAGGCAAATAGGTAGTTTATTTGGCAAGCAATAAGGCAGGCAATTAGGCAGAAAATTAGGCAGGCAATTAAGCAGGAAATTAGGCAGTTAATTAGGCAAGCAATTAGGTAGGCAGGCAATTAGGCAGGCAGGTAAGTAGGCAGGCAATTAAGCAGTTAATTAGGTAGGCAAGCAATTTGGCAGGTAACTAGGCAGGCAATAAGGTAAGCAATTAAGCAGGCAATTAGGCAGGCAATTAGGCAGGCAATTAAGCAGTTAATTAGGCAGGCAATTAGAAAAGCAATAAGGCAGGCAATTGGGTAGTTAATTGGGCAGTCAATTAGACAGATAATTAGGCAGGCAATTGGGTAGGCAATTAGGTAGTTTATTAGGCAAGCAATAAGGCAGGCAATTAGGCAGAAAATTAGGCAGGCAATTGAGCAGGCAATTAGGCAGTTAATTAGGCAAGCAATTGGGTAGGCAGGCAATTGGGCAGGCAGGTAATTAGGCAGGCAATTAAGCAGTTAATTAGGTAGGCAGGCAATTTGGCAGGTAACTAGGCAGGCAATAAGGTAAGCAATTAAGCAGGCAATTAGGCAGGCAATTAGGCAGGCAATTAAGCAGTTAATTAGGCAGGCAATTAGGCAGGCAATAAGGCAGGCAATTAGGTAGTTAATTGGGCAGGCAATTAGACAGATAATTAGCAGGCTATTGGGTAAGCAATTAGGCAAGCAATTAGGCAGTTATTAGGCAGGCGATAAAGCAGTTAATTAGGCAGTTAAATAGGCATAAAATTAGGCAGTTAATTAGGCAGGCAATAATCAAGCAATTAGGCAGGCAATTAGGCAGTTAATTAGGCAAGCAATTAGGCAGATAGTTAGGCAGGCAATAAGGCAGTTAATTAGGCCCGCAATTAGGCAGGCAATTAAGCAGGTTATTAAGGCAGGCAGGTAATAAGGCAGCAATAAGGCAGTTAATTAGGTAGGCAATTAGGCAGTTAATTAGGCAAGCAATTAGGCAGGCAATTAGGTAGTTTATTAGGCAAGCAGTTAGGCAGACAATTAGGCAGGCAATAAGGTAGGCAATTAGGCAGTTTATTAGGCAAGCAATTAGGCAGACAGGCAATTAGGCAGGCTTGTAATTAGATAGGCAATTAAGCAGTAATAGGGCAGGCAATTAGGCAGTTAATTAGGCAGGCAATGAAGCAGGCAGTTAGGCAGTTAATTTGGCAGGCAATTAAGCAGTTAATTAAGGCAGGCAATTAAGAAGGGAATAAGGCAGTTAATTAGGCAGGCAATTAGGCAGATAGTTAGGCAGGCTAAAAGGCAGTTAATTAGGCCCGCAATTTGGCAGGCAATTAAGCAAGCAATTAGGCAGTTAATTAGGCAAGCAATTAGGAAGGCAATTAGGCAGTTAGTTAGGCAGGCAATTAGGCAGGCAATGAGGCAGGCAATCAGGCAGTTAATTAGGAAGGCAAATAAACAGTTAATTAGGCAGGCAATTAAGCAGTTAATAAGACAGGCTTATAGGCAGGCAAATAGGCAGTCAATTAGGCAGGCAATTAGGAAGGATAATAGCCAGTTAATTAAGCAGGCAATTAGACAGTTAATAAGGCAGGCAATTAGGAAGGCAATTAAGCAGGCAATTAACCAGGTAGGCAGGCAATTAGGCAGGCAGCTAGGCAGGCAATTAGGCAGGCAATTAGGCAGTTAATTAGGCAGGCAATAAGGCAGGCAATTAGGCAGTTAATTAGGCAGGCAAATAGGTAGTTTATTAGGAAGGCAATTAGGCAGGCAATTAGGCAGTTAATTAAGCAGGCAATTAGGCAGTTAATTAGGCAGGCAATTAGGCAGTAAACTAGGGAAGCAATTAGGCAGGCAGGCAATTATGCATGCAATTAAGCAATAAATTAGGCAGGCAGGCAATTTGGCAGGTAATTAGGGAGACAATTAGGCAGGCAATTAGGCAGGCAATTAGCATACCTTTAGGCAGTTAATTAGGCAGGAAATTATGCAGGCAAAAAGGCAGGCAATTAGGCAGTTAATATGGCAGGCAATTAGGCAGTTAATATGGCAGGCAATTAGGCAGGCAATAGAGCAAACAATTAGGCAGGCAATAAGACAGTTAATTAGGCAATCAATTAGGCAGGCAATTAGGCAGTTAATTAGGCAGGCAATTAGGCAGATAATTAGGCAAGCAATTAGGCAAGAACTAAGGCAGATAATTAGGCAGGCAATTAGGCAGTTAATGAGGCCCGCAATAAGGAAGGCAATTAAGAAGGCAGGCAATTAGGCAGGCAATTAAGCAGTTAATTAGGCAAGCAGGCAATTTGGCAGGTAAATAGGCAGGCCATTAGCAGGCCATTAGGCAGCCAATTAGGCTGTTAATTAGGCAGGCAATTAGGCAGGCAATTAGGCAATTTATTACGCAGGCAATTGGGCAGGCCATTAGGTAGTTTATTAGGCAAGCAATAAGGCAGGCAATTAGGCAGACAATTATGCAGGCAATTAGGCAGTTAATTAGCAAGCAATTAGGCAGCTAGGCAATTAGGCAGGCAGGTAAAAAAGCAGGCAATTAAGCAGTTAATTAGGCAGGCAAGCAATTTGGCAGGTAATTAGGCAGGCAATAAGGTAAGCAATTAAGCAGGCAATTAGGCAGGCAATTAGGCAGGCAAGTAGGCAGGCAATTGAGCAGATAATTAAGCAGATAATTAGGCAGGCAATAAGGCAGGCAATTAGGCAGTTAATAAGGCAAGCAAATAGGCAGGCAATTAGGTAGTTAATTAGACAGGCAATTATGCAGGTAATTAGGCAGGAAATTAGGCAGGCAATAGGGCAGGCAATTAGGCAGGCAGGCAATTAGGCATGCAATTAAGAAGTTAATTAGGCAGGCAGGCAATTTGGCATGTAATAAGGGAGGCAATTAGGCAGGAAATTAGGCAGTCAATTAAACAGTCTGGCAATTAGGTACGCAATTAGGTAGGCAAGCAATTAGGCAGTTAATTAGACAGGCAGGCAATTAGGTAAATAAATAAATTAGGCAGGCAATTAGTCAGGCTATTAAGCAGGCAATTAGACAGGCAGACAATTAGGCAGGTAGGTAATTAGTCAGGCAATTAGGCAGGCAATTAAGCAGACAATTAGATAGGCAGGCAATTTGGCAGGCAGGCAATAATGCAGGCAATTAGGCAAGCAATTAGGCAGGCAATTAGGCAGGCAATGAAGCAGGCAATTAAAAAGTTAATTAGGCAGGCAATTAGCAGGCAATGAGGCAGGCAATTAGGCAGTTAATGAGGCAGGCAATTAGGCAGATATATGGCAGGCAATTGGGCAAGCAATTAGGCATGCAATTAGGCAGATAATAAGTCAGGCAATTAGGATGTTAATTAGAACCGCAATTAGGCAGGCAATTAGGTGGCACGGCAGGTAGGTAATTAATCAGGCAATTAGGCAGGCAATTTGGCAGTTAATTAGGCTGTCAGTTAGTCAGTTAATTAGACAGGCAATTAGGCAGTTAATTAAGCAGGCAATTAGGCAGTTAATTAAGCAGGCAATTAGACAGTTAATAAGACAGGCTTATAGGCAGGCAAATAGGCAGTCAATTAGGCAGGCAATTAGGAAGGATAATAGCCAGTTAATTAAGCAGGCAATTAGACAGTTAATAAGGCAGGCAATTAGGATGCAATTAAGCAGGCAATTAACCAGGTAGGTAGGCAATTAGGCAGGCAGCTAGGCAGGCAATTAGGCAGGCAATTAGGCAGTTAATTAGGCAGGCAATAAGGCAGGCAATTAGGCAGTTAATTAGGCAGGCAAATAGGTAGTTTATTAGGAAGGCAATTAGGCAGGCAATTAGGCAGTTAATTAAGCAGGAAATTAGGCAGTTAATTAGGCAGGCAATTAGGCAGGCAATTAGGCAGTTAATTAAGCAGGCAATTAGGCAGTAAATTAAGCAGGCAATTAGGCAGTAAACTAGGGAAGCAATTAGGCAGGCAGGCAATTATGCATGCAATTAAGCAATAAATTAGGCAGGCAGGCAATTTGGCAGGTAATTAGGGAGACAATTAGGCAGGCAATTAGGCAGGCAATTAGCATACCTTTAGGCAGTTAATTAGGCAGGCAAAAAGGCAGGCAATTAGGCAGTTAATTTGGCAGGCAATTAGGCAGGCAATAGAGCAAACAATTAGGGAGGCAATAAGACAGTTAATTAGGCAATCAATTAGGCAGGCAATTAGGCAGTTAATTAGGCAGGCAATTAGGCAGATAATTAGGCAAGCAATTAGGCAAGAACTAAGGCAGATAATTAGGCAGGCAATTAGGCAGTTAATGAGGCCCGCAATTAGGAAGGCAATTAAGAAGGCAGGCAATTAGGCAGGCAATTAAGCAGTTAATTAGGCAAGCAGGCAATTTGGCAGGTAATTAGGCAGGCCATTAGCAGGCCATTAGGCAGCCAATTAGGCTGTTAATTAGGCAGGCAATTAGGCAGGCAATTATGCAATTTATTACGCAGGCAATTGGGCAGGCCATTAGGTAGTTTATTAGGCAAGCAATAAGGCAGGCAATTAGGCAGACAATTATGCAGGCAATTAGGCAGTTAATTAGCAAGCAATTAGGCAGCTAGGCAATTAGGCAGGCAGGTTATAAAGCTGGCAATTAAGCAGTTAATTAGGCAGGCAAGCAATTTGGCAGGTAATTAGGCAGGCAATAAGGTAAGCAATTAAGCAGGCAATTAGGCAGGCAATTAGGCAGGCAAGTAGGCAGGCAATTGAGCAGATAATTAAGCAGATAATTAGGCAGGCAATAAGGCAGGCAATTAGGCAGTTAATTAGGCAAGCAAATAGGCAGGCAATTAGGTAGTTAATTAGGCAGGCAATTATGCAGGTAATTAGGCAAGCAATTAGTTAGATAGATAGGCAGGCAATAAAACAGTTAATTAGGCCCGCAATAAGGCAGGCAATAAAAAATGTAATTAGGCAGGCAATTAGGCAGGCAATTAAGCAGTTAATTAGGCAAGCAGGCAATTTGGCAGGTAATAAGGCAGGCAATTAGGCAGGAAATTAGGCAGGCAATTAGGCAGGCAATTAGGCAGTTAATTTAGCAGGCAATTAGGCAGTTAATTAGGCAGGCAATTAGGCAGTTAATTAGGCAGGGAATTAGGCATTTAATTAGGCAGGCAATTAGGCAGATGATTACGCAGGCAATTAGAATGGAAATAAAGCAGTTAATTAGGCTGGTAGGCAATTTGGCAGGTAATTTGGCAGGCAATGAGGCAGGCAATTAGGCAGGCAATTAGATAGGCAGGCAATTTAGCAGGCTGGCAATAAGGCAGGAAATTAAGCAGTTTATTAGGCAGGCAATTTGGCAGGTAATTTGGCAGGCAATTAAGCAGTTAATTAGGCATGCAAATAGGCAGATAATTAGGCAGGCAATAAGGCAGGCAATTAGGCAGGCAATAAGGCAGTTAATTGGGCAAGCAATTAGGCAGTCAATAAAACAGGCAGGCAATTAGGCATGTAATTAGGTAGGCAGGCAACTAGGCACATAATTAGGCATGGAGGGAATTTGGCAGGCAATAAGGCAGTCAATAAGGCAGGCAATTAGGAAGGCAATTAAGCAGGCAATTAAACAAGCAATTAGGATGTCAATTAGGCAAATAATTAGGCAGGCAATTAGGCAGTTAATAAGGCAGAAAATTAGGCAGGCAAATAGGCAGGCAGTTAGGCAGTTAATTAAGCTGACAATTAGGCAGGCAATTAGGCAGGCAATTAGGCAATCAAGCAATATGGCAGGCATTTAGGCAGGTATTAGGCAGGCAATTAAGCAGGCAATTAGGCAGTTAATTAGGCAAGCAATTAGGCAGGCAAATAGGCAGGTAATTAGGGAGGCAATTAAGCAGTTAATTAGGCAGGCAAGCAATTTGGCAGGTAATTAGGCAGGCAATAAGGTAAGCAATTAAGCAGGAAATTAGGCAGGCAATTAGGCAGGCAATTAAGCAGTTAATTAGGAAGGCAATTAGGCAGTTAATAGGCAGTAAATTAAGCAGGTGATTAGGCAGGCAGGCAATTAGGCAGGCAGGTAATTAGGCAGGCATGCAATTAGGCAGGTATGCAATAAGGCAGGCAATAAGTCAGGCAATAAGCAGGCATTTAGACAGGTAGGCAATTTGGCAGGCGATTCGGTAGGCAATTAAGCAGGAAATTGGGCAGGCAATAAGGCAGTTAATAAGTCAGGCAGTTAGTTAGGCAGTTGGGTAGGATATTAGGCAGGCAATAAGGCAGTTAATTAGGCAGGCAATTAGACAGGCAATTAGAAAGGCAATAAGGCAGGCAACCAATTAGCCAGGCAATTAGGCAGGCAATTAGGCAGTTAATTAGGCAGGCAATGAAGCAAGCAATTAGGCAGTTAATTAGGCAGGCAATTAGGCAGTTAATTCGGCAGGCAATCAAGCAGGGAATAAGGCAGTTGATTAGGCAGGCAATTAGGCAGATGATTACGCAGGCAATTAGGCAGGCAATAAGGCAGGCAATTAGGCAGGCAATAAGGCAGTTAATTGGGCAAGCAATTAGGCAGTCAATAAAACAGGCAGGCAATTAGGCATGTAATTAGGTAGGCAGGCAACTAGGCACATAATTAGGCATGGAGGGAATTTGGCAGGCAATAAGGCAGTCAATAAGGCAGGCAATTAGGAAGGCAATTAAGCAGGCAATTAAACAAGCAATTAGGATGTCAATTAGGCAAATAATTAGGCAGGCAAATAGGCAGTTAATAAGGCAGAAAATTAGGCAGGCAAATAGGCAGTTAATAAGGCAGAAAATTAGGCAGGCAAATAGGCAGGCAGTTAGGCAGTTAATTAAGCTGACAATTAGGCAGGCAATTAGGCAGGCAATTAGGCAATCAAGCAATATGGCAGGCATTTAGGCAGGTATTAGGCAGGCAATTAAGCAGGCAATTAGGCAGTTAATTAGGCAAGCAATTAGGCATTCAAATAGGCAGGTAATTAGGGAGGCAATTAAGCAGTTAATTAGGCACGCAAGCAATTTGGCAGATAATTAGGCAGGCAGGTAATTAGGGAGGCAATTAAGTAGTTAATTAGGCAGGCAAGCAATTTGGCAGGTAATTAGGCAGGCAATAAGGTAAGCAATTAAGCAGGAAATTAGGCAGGCAATTAGGCAGGCATTTAAGCAGTTAATTAGGAAGGCTATTAGGCAGGCAATTAGGCAGTAAATTAAGCAGGTGATTAGGCAGGCAGGCAATTAGGCAGGCAGGTAATTAGGCAGGCATGCAATTAGGCAGGTATGCAATAAGGCAGGCAATAAGTCAGGCAATAAGCAGGCATTTAGACAGGTAGGCAATTTGGCAGGCGATTCGGTAGGCAATTAAGCAGGAAATTGGGCAGGCAATAAGGCAGTTAATTAGACAGGCAATTAAGCAGGCAAATAGGCAGGCAATTAGGCAGTTAATAAGTCAGGCAGTTAGTTAGGCAGTTCGGTAGGATATTAGGCAGGCAATAAGGCAGTTAATTAGGCAGGCAATTAGACAGGCAATTAGGAAGGCAATAAGGCAGGCAACCAATTACCCAGGCAATTAGGCAGGCAATTAGGCAGTTAATTAGGCAGGCAATGAAGCAAGCAATTAGGCAGTTAATTGGGCAGGCAATTAGGCAGTTAATTCGGCAGGCAATTAAGCAGGGAATAAGGCAGTTGATTAGTCAGGCAATTAGGCAGATGATTACGCAGGCAATTAGGCAGGCAATAAGGCAGGCAATTAGGCAGGCAATAAGGCAGTTAATTGGGCAAGCAATTAGGCAGTCAATAAAACAGGCAGGCAATTAGGCATGTAATTAGGTAGGCAGGCAACTAGGCACATAATTAGGCATGGAGGGAATTTGGCAGGCAATAAGGCAGTCAATAAGGCAGGCAATTAGGAAGGCAATTAAGCAGGCAATTAAACAAGCAATTAGGATGTCAATTAGGCAAATAATTAGGCAGGCAATTAGGCAGTTAATAAGGCAGAAAATTAGGCAGGCAATTAGGCAGATGATTACGCAGGCAATTAGGCAGTTAATTCGGAAGGCAATTAAGCAGGGAATAAGGCAGTTGATTAGGCAGGCAATTAGGCAGATGATTACGCAGGCAATTAGGCAGGCAATAAGGCAGTAAATTAGGCAAGTAATTACGCAGCTAATTAGGCAGGCAATTAAGCAGGCATATTGACAGCCAATTGGGCAGGCAAGCAGGCAGTTAATTAGGCAGATATTTAGGCAGGAAATTTGGCAGGAAATAAGGCAGGCAAATAGGCAGGCAACCAATTAGCCAGGCAATTAGGCAGGCAATTAGGCAGTTAATTAGGCAGGCAGTGAGGCAAGCAATTAGGCAGTTAATTAGGCAGGCAATTAGGCAGTTAATTCGGCAGGCATTAAGCAGGGAATAAGGCAGTTAATTAGGCAGTCAAATTAGGCAGATGATTACGCAGGATATTAGGCATGCAATTAGGCAGTTAATTAGGCAAGCAATTAGGCAGGTATGCAATTAGGCAGGCAATAAGTCAGGCAATAAGCAGGCATTTAGACAGGTAGGCAATTTGGCAGGCGATTCGGTAGGCAATTAAGCAGGCAATAAGGCAGTTAATTAGACAGGCAATTAAGCAGGCAATTAGGCAGGCAATTAGGCAGTTAATTAGGCAGGCAATGAGGCAGGCAATTAAGAAGTAAATAAGGCAGGCAATTTGGCATGTAATAATGCAGGCAATTAGGCAGGCATTTAGGCAGGCAATTAGGCAGTCAATTAAACAGTCAGGCAATTAGGCACGCAATTAGGTAGGCAGGCAATTAGGCAGTATTTTAGACAGGCAGACAATTAGGCAGGTAAATAAATTAGGCAGGCAATTAGTCAGGCTATTAAGCAGGCAATTAGACAGGCAGACAATTAGGCAGGTAGGTAATTAGTCAGGCAATTAGGCAGGAAATTAAGCAGGCAATAAGATAGGCAGGCAATTTGGCAGGCAGGCAATAATGCAGGCAATTAGGCAAGCAATTAGGCAGTTAATTAGGCAGGCAATTAGGCAGGCCTTGAAGCAGGCAATAAGGCAGTTAAATAGGCAGGCAATTAGGCAGTTAATTAGGCAGGCAATTAGGCAGTTAATTAGGCAGGCAATTAGGCAGGCAATTAGGCAGGCAATAAGGCAGGCAGGCAATCAGGCAGGCAGGATATAAGGCAGGTAGACAATTAGGCAGTTAATAAGGAAGGCAAAAAGGCAGGCAATTAAGCAGGCAATTAGGCAGGCAATTAGGTAGGCATTTAGACAGTTAATTAGGCAGTCAATTAGGCAGTTAAGAAGGCAGGCAATTAGGCAGGCAATTAGTTAGGCTATTAGGCAAGCAATTAGGCAGTCAATTAAACAGTCAGGTAATTAGTCACGCAATTAGGTAGGCAGGCAATTAGGCAGTTGATTAGACAGGCAGGCAATTAGGCAGGTAAATAAATTAGGCAGGATATTAGTCAGGCTATTAAGCAGGCAATTAGACAGGGAGACAATTAGGCAGGTAGGTAATTAGTCAGGCAATTAGGCAGGCAATTAAGCAGGCAATTAGATAGGCAGGCAATTTGGCAGGCAGGCAATAAGGCAGGCAATTAGGCAAGCAATTAGGCAGACAAATAGGCAGTTAGTCAGGCAGGCAATTAGGCAGGCAATTAGGCAGGTAATTAGGCAATCAAGCAATATGGCATGCCATTATGCAGTTAATTAGGCAAGCAATTAGGCAGGAAATTAGGCAGGCAAATAGGCAGGTTATTAGGCAAGCAATTATGCAGGCAATTAGGTAGACAGGCAATTAGGCAGGCAGGCAATTAGGCAGGCAGGCAATTAGGCAGGCAATTAAGAAGTAAATAAAGCAGGCAGGCAATTTGGCATGTAATAAGGCAGGCAATTAGGCACGCAATTAGGCAGGCAATTAGGCAGTCAATTACACAGTCAGGCAATTAGGCACGCAATTAGGTAGGCAGGCAATTAGGCAGTTAATTAGACAGGCAGTCAATTAAGCAGGTAAATAAATAAGGCAAGCAATTAGTCAAGCTATTAAGCAGGCAATTAGACAGGCAGACAATTAGGCAGGTAGGTAATTAGTCAGGCAATTAGGCAGGCAATTAAGCAGGCAGTTAGATAGGCAGAAATATTGGCAGGCAATAATGCAGGCAATTAGGCAAGCAATTAGGCAGTTAATTAGGCAGGCAATTAGGCAGGCAATGAAGCAGGCAATTAGGCAGTTAATTAGGCAGGCAATTAGGCAGGCAATGAGGCAGGCAATTAGGCAGATAATTAGGCAGGCAAGTGGGCTGGCAATTTGGCATGCAATTAGGCAGATAATTAGGTAGGCAATTAGGCATTTAATTAGCAGGTAATAAAGCAGTTAATTAGGCAGGCAATTAAGCAGTTAATTAGGCAGGCAATTTAGAAGGCAATTAGGCAGGCAATTTGGCAGGCAATAAGGCAGGAAATTAGGCAGATAATTAGGCAGGCAATTTGGCAGACAATTAGGCAGGCAATTAGGCATTTAATTAGCAGGCAATGAAGCAGTTAATTAGGCCCTTAATTAGGCAGGCAATTAAGCAGTTAATTAGGCAGGCAGGCAATTTAGCAGGTAATTAGGCAGGCAATAAGGCAGTTGATTGTGTAAGCAATTAGGCAGGCAATAAGTCAGGCAATTAAGCAGGCATTTAGACAGGTAGGCAATTTGGCAGGCAATTCGGTAGGCAATTAAGCAGGCAATTGTGCAGGCAATAAGGCATTTAATTAGACAGGCAATTAAGCAGGCAAATAGGCAGGCAATTAGGCAGTTAATAAGTCAGGCAATTAGGTAGGCAGTTGGGTAGGCAGTTAGGCATGCAATAAGGCAGTTAATTAGGCAGGCAATTAGGCAGGCAATTAGGAAGGCAATAAGGCAGGCAAATAGGCAGGCATATTGACAGCCAATTAGGCAGGCAATTAGGAAGTTAATTAGGCAGGCAATTAAGCAGGCAATTGGGCAGGCAATAAGGCAGTTAATAAGTCAGGCAATTAGGTAGGCAGTTGGGTAGGCAGTTAAGCATGCAATAAGGCAGTTAATTAGGCAGGCAATTAGGCAGGCAATTAGGAAGGCAATAAGGCAGGCAAATAGGCAGGCATATTGACAGCCAATTAGGCAGGCAATTAGGAAGTTAATTAGGCAGATGATTAGGCAGGAAATTTGGCAGGCAATAAGGCAGGCAAATAGGCAGGCAACTAATTAGCCAGGCAATTAGGCAGGCAATTAGGCAAGCAATTAAGCAGGCAATTAGGCAATTAATTAGGCAAGCAATTAGGCAGGCAATTAGGTAGTTTATTAGGCAAGCAGTTAGGCAGACAATTAGGCAGGCAATAAGGTAGGCAATTAGGCAGTTAATTAGGCAAGCAGTGAGGCAAGCAATTAGGCAGTTAATTAGGCAGGCAATTAGGCAGTTAATTCGGCAGGCATTAAGCAGGGAATAAGGCAGTTAATTAGGCAGGCAATTAGGCAGATGATTACGCAGGCAATTAGGCATGCAATTAGGCAGTTAATTAGGCAATCAATTAGGCAGGTATGCAATTAGGCAGGCAATCAGTCAAGCAATAAGCAGGCATTTAGACGGGTAGGCAATTTGGCAGGCAATTAGACAATCAATAAGCAGGCAATTAGGCAATTAATTCGGCAGGCAATTAGGCATTTAATTAGGCAGTAAATTAGGCAGGCAAATAGGCAGGCAGTTAGGCAGTAATTAAGAAGGCAATTAGGCATTTACTTAGGCAGGAAATTAGGCATTTAATTAGCAGGCAATAAAGCAGTTAATTAGGCAGTTAATTAGGCAGGCAATTAAGCAGTTTATAAGCCAGGCAGGCAATTTAGCAGGTAATTAGGCAGGCAATTAGGCATTTAATAAGGCAGGCAATTAGGCAGAAAATTTGGAAGCAATTAGGCAGGCAATTAGGCAGGCAATTAAGCAGGCAATTAGGCAATTAATTAGGCAAGCAATTAGGCAGGCAGGCAATTAGGCAGGCAGATAATAAGGGAGGCAATTAAGCAGTTAATTAGGCAGGCATGCAATTTGGCAGGTAATAAGGCAGCCAATAAGGAAAGCAATTAAGCAGGCAATTAGGCAGGCAATAAGGCAGGCAATTAGGTAGTTAATTAGTCAAGCAAATAGGCAGGCAATTAGGCAGGCAATTAGGTAGTTTATTAGGCAGGCAATTATGCAGGTAATTAGGCAAGCAATTAGTTAGATAAATAGGCAGGCAATGAAGCAGTTAATTAGGCCCGCAATAAGACAGGCAATTAATAATGTAATTAGGCAGGCAGGCAATTAGGCAGGCAATTAAGCAGTTAATTAGGCAAGCAGGCAATTGGGCAGGTAATAAGGCAGGCAATTAGATAAGCAGGCAATTTGGCATGCAGGCAATAAGGCAGGCAATTAGGCAGTTAATTAGGCATGCAAATAGGCAGATAATTCGGCAGGCAAGTGGGCTGGCAATTAGGCATGCAATTAGACAGATAATTAGGCAGGTAATTAGGCATTTAATTAGCAGGCAATAAAGCAGTTAATTAGGCAGTTAAATAGGCAGGCAATTAAGCAGTTAATTAGGCGGGCAATTTAGAAGGCAATTAGGCAGGCAATAAGTCAGGAAATTAGGCAGGCAATTAGGCATTTAATTAGCAGGCAATAAATCAGCTAATTAGGCAGTTAATTAGGCAGGCAATTAGGCAGATGATTACGCAGGCAATTAGACAGGCAATAAAGCAGTTAATTAGGCAGGCAGGCAATTTGGCAGGTAATTTGGCAGGCAATGAGGCAGGCAATTAGGTAGGTAGGTAATTAGACAGGCAATTAGGCAGTTCATTAGGCAGGCAGGCAATTTAGCAGGTAATTAGGCAGGCAATTAGGCAAGCAATTAGTCAGGCAATTAGGCAGGCAATTAGGCAGGCAATTAGGCAGGCAATTAGTCAGATAATTAAGTGGGCAATTAGGCAGAAAATTTGGCAGGCAATTAGGCAGTTAATTAGGCAAGCAATTGGGCAGTCAATTAGGCAGGCAATTAGGCAGTCAATTAGGCAATCAAGCAATATGGCAGGCATTTAGGCAGGTAATTAGGCAGGCAAATAGGCAGATAATTAGCAGGCAATAAGAAAGGTAATTAGGCAGGCAATTAGGCAGGCAATAAGGCAGTTTATTAGGCAAGCAATTAGGCAGGCAATTAGGCAGACAATTAGGCAGGCTATTAGGCATTTAATTTGCAGGCAATGAAGCAGTTAATTAGGCAGTTAATTAGGCAGGCAATTAAGCAGTTAATTAGGCAGGCAGGCAATTTAGCAGGTAATTAGGCAGGCAATAAGGCAGTTGATTGGGTAAGCAATTAGGCAGGCAATTAGGCAGTCAATTAAACAGGCAAGCAATTAGGCACGCAATTAGGTAGGCAGGCAATTAGGCAGTCACGCAATTAGGCAGTCAGGCAATTAGGCATTTAATTAGGCAGGCAGGGAATTGGACAGGCAAAATGCCAGACAATTGAGCAGGAAATTAGGAAGGCAATTATGCAGGCAATTAGCCAATCAATAAGCAGGCAATTAGGCAATTAATTCGGCAGGCAATTAGGCATTTAATTAGGCAGTAAATTAGGCAGGCAAATAGGCAGGCAGTTAGGCAGTAATTAAGAAGGCAATTAGGCATTTACTTAGGCAGGCAATTAGGCATTTAATTAGCAGGCAATAAAGCAGTTAATTAGGCAGTTAATCAGGCAGGCAATTAAGCAGTTTATAAGCCAGGCAGGCAATTTAGCAGGTAATTAGGCAGGCAATTAGGCAGAAAATTTGGAAGCAATTAGGCAGGCAATTAGGCTGGCAATAAGGCAGGCAATTGGGCAGTTAATTAGGTAGGCTATTAGGCAATCAAGCAGAAGGCAGGCAATTAAGCAGTTAATTAGGCAGGCAATTAGGCAGGCAAATAGGTAGTTTATTTGGCAAGCAATAAGGCAGGCAATTAGGCAGAAAATTAGGCAGGCAATTAAGCAGGAAATTAGGCAGTTAATTAGGCAAGCAATTAGGTAGGCAGGCAATTAGGCAGGCAGGTAAGTAGGCAGGCAATTAAGCAGTTAATTAGGTAGGCAAGCAATTTGGCAGGTAACTAGGCAGGCAATAAGGTAAGCAATTAAGCAGGCAATTAGGCAGGCAATTAGGCAGGCAATTAAGCAGTTAATTAGGCAGGCAATTAGGCAGGCAATAAGGCAGGCAATTGGGTAGTTAATTGGGCAGTCAATTAGACAGATAATTAGGCAGGCAATTGGGTAGGCAATTAGGTAGTTTATTAGGCAAGCAATAAGGCAGGCAATTAGGCAGAAAATTAGGCAGGCAATTGAGCAGGCAATTAGGCAGTTAATTAGGCAAGCAATTGGGTAGGCAGGCAATTGGGCAGGCAGGTAATTAGGCAGACAATTAAGCAGTTAATTAGGTAGGCAGGCAATTTGGCAGGTAACTAGGCAGGCAATAAGGTAAGCAATTAAGCAGGCAATTAGGCAGGCAATTAGGCAGGCAATTAAGCAGTTAATTAGGCAGGCAATTAGGCAGGCAATAAGGCAGGCAATTAGGTAGTTAATTGGGCAGGCAATTAGACAGATAATTAGCAGGCTATTGGGTAAGCAATTAGGCAAGCAATTAGGCAGATAATTAGGCAGGCGATAAAGCAGTTAATTAGGCAGTTAAATAGGCATAAAATTAGGCAGTTAATTAGGCAGGCAATAATCAGGCAATTAGGCAGGCAATTAGGCAGTTAATTAGGCAAGCAATTAGGTAGGCTATTTGGCAGTTAATTAGGCAGGCAATTAGGCAGATAGTTAGGCAGGCAATAAGGCAGTTAATTAGGCCCGCAATTAGGCAGGCAATTAAGCAGGTTATTAAGGCAGGCAGGTAATAAGGCAGCAATAAGGCAGTTAATTAGGTAGGCAATTAGGCAGTTAATTAGGCAAGCAATTAGGCAGGCAATTAGGTAGTTTATTAGGCAAGCAGTTAGGCAGACAATTAGGCAGGCAATAAGGTAGGCAATTAGGCAGTTTATTAGGCAAGCAATTAGGCAGACAGGCAATTAGGCAGGCTTGTAATTAGATAGGCAATTAAGCAGTAATAGGGCAGGCAATTAGGCAGTTAATTAGGCAGGCAATGAAGCAGGCAGTTAGGCAGTTAATTTGGCAGGCAATTAAGCAGTTAATTAAGGCAGGCAATTAAGAAGGGAATAAGGCAGTTAATTAGGCAGGCAATTAGGCAGATAGTTAGGCAGGCTAAAAGGCAGTTAATTAGGCCCGCAATTTGGCAGGCAATTAAGCAAGCAATTAGGCAGTTAATTAGGCAAGCAATTAGGAAGGAAATTAGGCAGTTAGTTAGGCAGGCAATTAGGCAGGCAATGAGGCAGGCAATCAGGCAGTTAATTAGGAAGGCAATAAAACAGTTATTTAGGCAGGCAATTAAGCAGTTAATAAGACAGGCTTATAGGCAGGCAAATAGGCAGTCAATTAGGCAGGCAATTAGGAAGGATAATAGCCAGTTAATTAAGCAGGCAATTAGACAGTTAATAAGGCAGGCAATAAGGAAGGCAATTAAGCAGGCAATTAACCAGGTAGGCAGGCAATTAGGCAGGCAGCTAGGCAGGCAATTAGGCAGGCAATTAGGCAGTTAATTAGGCAGGCAAATAGGTAGTTTATTAGGAAGGCAATTAGGCAGGCAATTAGGCAGTTAATTAAGCAGGCAATTAGGCAGTTAATTAGGCAGGCAATTAGGCAGTAAACTAGGGAAGCAATTAGGCAGGCAGGCAATTATGCATGCAATTAAGCAATAAATTAGGCAGGCAGGCAATTTGGCAGGTAATTAGGGAGACAATTAGGCAGGCAATTAGGCAGGCAATTAGCATACCTTTAGGCAGATAATTAGGCAGGCAATTATGCAGGCAAAAAGGCAGGCAATTAGGCAGTTAATATGGCAGGCAATTAGGCAGGCAATAGAGCAAACAATTAGGCAGGCAATAAGACAGTTAATTAGGCAATCAATTAGGCAGGCAATTAGGCAGTTAATTAGGCAGGCAATTAGGCAGATAATTAGGCAAGCAATTAGGCAAGAACTAAGGCAGATAATTAGGCAGGCAATTAGGCATTTAATGAGGCCCGCAATAAGGAAGGCAATTAAGAAGGCAGGCAATTAGGCAGGCAATTAAGCAGTTAATTAGGCAAGCAGGCAATTTGGCAGGTAATTAGGCAGGCCATTAGCAGGCCATTAGGCAGCCAATTAGGCTGTTAATTAGGCAGGCAATTAGGCAATTTATTACGCAGGCAATTGGGCAGGCCATTAGGTAGTTTATTAGGCAAGCAATAAGGCAGGCAATTAGGCAGACAATTATGCAGGCAATTAGGCAGTTAATTAGCAAGCAATTAGGCAGCTAGGCAATTAGGCAGGCAGGTAAAAAAGCAGGCAATTAAGCAGTTAATTAGGCAGGCAAGCAATTTGGCAGGTAATTAGGCAGGCAATAAGGTAAGCAATTAAGCAGGCAATTAGGCAGGCAATTAGGCAGGCAAGTAGGCAGGCAATTGAGCAGATAATTAAGCAGATAATTAGGCAGGCAATAAGGCAGGCAATTAGGCAGTTAATAAGGCAAGCAAATAGGCAGGCAATTAGGTAGTTAATTAGACAGGCAATTATGCAGGTAATTAGGCAGGAAATTAGGCAGGCAATAGGGCAGGCAATTAGGCAGGCAGGCAATTAGGCATGCAATTAAGAAGTTAATTAGGCAGGCAGGCAATTTGGCATGTAATAAGGGAGGCAATTAGGCAGGAAATTAGGCAGTCAATTAAACAGTCTGGCAATTAGGTACGCAATTAGGTAGGCAAGCAATTAGGCAGTTAATTAGACAGGCAGGCAATTAGGTAAATAAATAAATTAGGCAGGCAATTAGTCAGGCTATTAAGCAGGCAATTAGACAGGCAGACAATTAGGCAGGTAGGTAATTAGTCAGGCAATTAGGCAGGCAATTAAGCAGACAATTAGATAGGCAGGCAATTTGGCAGGCAGGCAATAATGCAGGCAATTAGGCAAGCAATTAGGCAGGCAATTAGGCAGGCAATGAAGCAGGCAATTAAAAAGTTAATTAGGCAGGCAATTAGCAGGCAATGAGGCAGGCAATTAGGCAGTTAATGAGGCAGGCAATTAGGCAGATATATGGCAGGCAATTGGGCAGGCAATTAGGCATGCAATTAGGCAGATAATAAGTCAGGCAATTAGGCAGTTAATTAGAACCGCAATTAGGCAGGCAATTAGGTGGCACGGCAGGTAGGTAATATATCAGGCAATTAGGCAGGCAATTTGGCAGTTAATTAGGCTGTCAGTTAGTCAGTTAATTAGACAGGCAATTAGGCAGTTAATTAAGCAGGCAATTAGGCAGTTAATTAAGCAGGCAATTAGGCAGTTAATAAGACAGGCTTATAGGCAGGCAAATAGGCAGTCAATTAGGCAGGCAATTAGGAAGGATAATAGCCAGTTAATTAAGCAGGCAATTAGACAGTTAATAAGGCAGGCAATTAGGAAGGCAATTAAGCAGGCAATTAACCAGGTAGGCAGGCAATTAGGCAGGCAGCTAGGCAGGCAATTAGGCAGGCAATTAGGCAGTTAATTAGGCAGGCAATAAGGCAGGCAATTAGGCAGTTAATTAGGCAGGCAAATAGGTAGTTTATTAGGAAGGCAATTAGGCAGGCAATTAGGCAGTTAATTAAGCAGGCAATTAGGCAGACAATTATGCAGGCAATTAGGCAGTTAATTAGCAAGCAATTAGGCAGCTAGGCAATTAGGCAGGCAGGTTATAAAGCTGGCAATTAAGCAGTTAATTAGGCAGGCAAGCAATTTGGCAGGTAATTAGGCAGGCAATAAGGTAAGCAATTAAGCAGGCAATTAGGCAGGCAATTAGGCAGGCAAGTAGGCAGGCAATTGAGCAGATAATTAAGCAGATAATTAGGCAGGCAATAAGGCAGGCAATTAGGCAGTTAATTAGGCAAGCAAATAGGCAGGCAATTAGGTAGTTAATTAGGCAGGCAATTATGCAGGTAATTAGGCAAGCAATTAGTTAGATAGATAGGCAGGCAATAAAACAGTTAATTAGGCCCGCAATAAGGCAGGCAATAAAAAATGTAATTAGGCAGGCAATTAGGCAGGCAATTAAGCAGTTAATTAGGCAAGCAGGCAATTTGGCAGGTAATAAGGCAGGCAATTAGGCAGGAAATTAGGCAGGCAATTAGGCAGGCAATTAGGCAGTTAATTTAGCAGGCAATTAGGCAGTTAATTAGGCAGGCAATTAGGCAGTTAATTAGGCAGGGAATTAGGCATTTAATTAGGCAGGCAATTAGGCAGATGATTACGCAGGCAATTAGAATGGAAATAAAGCAGTTAATTAGGCTGGCAGGCAATTTGGCAGGTAATTTGGCAGGCAATGAGGCAGGCAATTAGGCAGGCAATTAGATAGCCAGGCAATTTAGCAGGCTGGCAATAAGGCAGGAAATTAAGCAGTTTATTAGGCAGGCAATTTGGCAGGTAATTTGGCAGGCAATTAAGCAGTTAATTAGGAATGCAAATAGGCAGATAATTAGGCAGGCAATAAGGCAGGCAATTAGGCAGGCAATAAGGCAGTTAATTGGGCAAGCAATTAGGCAGTCAATAAAACAGGCAGGCAATTAGGCATGTAATTAGGTAGGCAGGCAACTAGGCACATAATTAGGCATGGAGGGAATTTGGCAGGCAATAAGGCAGTCAATAAGGCAGGCAATTAGGAAGGCAATTAAGCAGGCAATTAAACAAGCAATTAGGATGTCAATTAGGCAAATAATTAGGCAGGCAATTAGGCAGTTAATAAGGCAGAAAATTAAGCAGGCAAATAGGCAGGCAGTTAGGCAGTTAATTAAGCTGACAATTAGGCAGGCAATTAGGCAGGCAATTAGGCAATCAAGCAATATGGCAGGCATTTAGGCAGGTATTAGGCAGGCAATTAAGCAGGCAATTAGGCAGTTAATTAGGCAAGCAATTAGGCAGGCAAATAGGCAGGTAATTAGGGAGGCAATTAAGCAGTTAATTAGGCACGCAAGCAATTTGGCAGATAATTAGGCAGGCAGGTAATTAGGGAGGCAATTAAGTAGTTAATTAGGCAGGCAAGAAATTTGGCAGGTAATTAGGCAGGCAATAAGGTAAGCAATTAAGCAGGAAATTAGGCAGGCAATTAGGCAGGCAATTAAGCAGTTAATTAGGAAGGCTATTAGGCAGGCAATTAGGCAGTTATTAGGCAGTAAATTAAGCTGGTGATTAGGCAGGCAGGCAATTAGGCAGGCAGGTAATTAGGCAGGCATGCAATTAGGCAGGTATGCAATAAGGCAGGCAATAAGTCAGGCAATAAGCAGGCATTTAGACAGGTAGGCAATTTTTCAGGCGATTCGGTAGGCAATTAAGCAGGAAATTGGGCAGGCAATAAGGCAGTTAATTAGACAGGCAATTAAGAAGGCAAATAGGCAGGCAATTAGGCAGTTAATAAGTCAGGCAGTTAGTTAGGCAGTTGGGTAGGATATTAGGCAGGCAATAAGGCAGTTAATTAGGCAGGCAATTAGACAGGCAATTAGGAAGGCAATAAGGCAGGCAACCAATTAGCCAGGCAATTAGGCAGGCAATTAGGCAGGCAATGAAGCAAGCAATTAGGCAGTTAATTAGGAAGGCAATTAGGCAGTTAATTCGGCAGGCAATTAAGCAGGGAATAAGGCAGTTGATTAGGCAGGCAATTAGGCAGATGATTACGCAGGCAATTAGGCAGGCAATAAGGCAGGCAATTAGGCAGGCAATAAGGCAGTTAATTGGGCAAGCAATTAGGCAGTCAATAAAACAGGCAGGCAATTAGGCATGTAATTAGGTAGGCAGGCAACTAGGCACATAATTAGGCATGGAGGGAATTTGGCAGGCAATAAGGCAGTCAATAAGGCAGGCAATTAGGAAGGCAATTAAGCAGGCAATTAAACAAGCAATTAGGATGTCAATTAGGCAAATAATTAGGCAGGCAAATAGGCATTTAATAAGGCAGAAAATTAGGCAGGCAAATAGGCAGGCAGTTAGGCAGTTAATTAAGCTGACAATTAGGCAGGCAATTAGGCAGGCAATTAGGCAATCAAGCAATATGGCAGGCATTTAGGCAGGTATTAGGCAGGCAATTAAGCAGGCAATTAGGCAGTTAATTAGGCAAGCAATTAGGCATTCAAATAGGCAGGTAATTAGGGAGGCAATTAAGCAGTTAATTAGGCACGCAAGCAATTTGGCAGATAATTAGGCAGGCAGGTAATTAGGGAGGCAATTAAGTAGTTAATTAGGCAGGCAAGCAATTTGGCAGGTAATTAGGCAGGCAATAAGGTAAGCAATTAAGCAGGAAATTAGGCAGGCAATTAGGCAGGCATTTAAGCAGTTAATTAGGAAGGCTATTAGGCAGGCAATTAGGCAGTAAATTAAGCAGGTGATTAGGCAGGCAGGCAATTAGGCAGGCAGGTAATTAGGCAGGCATGCAATTAGGCAGGTATGCAATAAGGCAGGCAATAAGTCAGGCAATAAGCAGGCATTTAGACAGGTAGGCAATTTGGCAGGCGATTCGGTAGGCAATTAAGCAAGAAATTGGGCAGGCAATAAGGCAGTTAATTAGACAGGCAATTAAGCAGGCAAATAGGCAGGCAATTAGGCAGTTAATAAGTCAGGCAGTTAGTTAGGCAGTTGGGTAGGATATTAGGCAGGCAATAAGGCAGTTAATTAGGCAGGCAATTAGACAGGCAATTAGGAAGGCAATAAGGCAGGCAACCAATTACCCAGGCAATTAGGCAGGCAATTAGGCAGTTAATTAGGCAGGCAATGAAGCAAGCAATTAGGCAGGCAATTAGGCAGTTAATTCGGCAGGCAATTAAGCAGGGAATAAGGCAGTTGATTAGGCAGGCAATTAGGCAGATGATTACGCAGGCAATTAGGCAGGCAATAAGGCAGGCAATTAGGCAGGCAATAAGGCAGTTAATTGGGCAAGCAATTAGGCAGTCAATAAAACAGGCAGGCAATTAGGCATGTAATTAGGTAGGCAGGCAACTAGGCACATAATTAGGCATGGAGGGAATTTGGCAGGCAATAAGGCAGTCAACAAGGCAGGCAATTAGGAAGGCAATTAAGCAGGCAATTCAACATCAAATTAGGATGTCAATTAGGCAAATAATTAGGCAGGCAATTAGGCAGTTAATAAGGCAGAAAATTAGGCAGGCAATTAGGCAGATGATTACGCAGGCAATTAGGCAGTTAATTCGGAAGGCAATTAAGCAGGGAATAAGGCAGTTGATTAGGCAGGCAATTAGGCAGATGATTACGCAGGCAATTAGGCAGGCAATAAGGCAGTAAATTAGGCAAGTAATTACGCAGCTAATTAGGCAGGCAATTAAGCAGGCATATTGACAGCCAATTGGGCAGGCAAGCAGGCAGTTAATTAGGCAGATATTTAGGCAGGAAATTTGGCAGGAAATAAGGCAGGCAAATAGGCAGGCAACCAATTAGCCAGGCAATTAGGCAGGCAATTAGGCAGTTAATTAGGCAGGCAGTGAGGCAAGCAATTAGGCAGTTAATTAGGCAGGCAATTAGGCAGTTAATTCGGCAGGCATTAAGCAGGGAATAAGGCAGTTAAATAGGCAGGCAATTAGGCAGATGATTACGCAGGATATTAGGCATGCAATTAGGCAGTTAATTAGGCAAGCAATTAGGCAGGTATGCAATTAGGCAGGCAATTAGGCAGTTAATTAGGCAGGCAGGCAATTTGGCAAGTAATTTTGCAGGCAATTAGGCAGGCAATTAGACAGGCAATTAGGCAGCTATTTAGGCAGTTAATTGGACCTTGCAATTAGGCAGTTTATTAAGCAGGCAATTAGGCAGGCAATTAGGCAGGTAGGCAATTAATCAGTTAATAAGGAAGGCTAAAAGGCAGGCAATTAGGCAGGCAATTAGGCAGGCATATAAACAGTTAATTAGGCAGTCAATTAGGCAGTTAATTATGCATGCCATTAGGCAGTAAATTAGGCAAGCAATTAGGCAGAAAATTAGGCAAACAATTTAGCAGGTTATTAGGCAAGCAATTAGGCAGGCAATTAGGAAGGCAGGCAATTAGGCAGGTTATTAGGCAAGCAATTAGGCAGGCAAATAGAAAGGCAGGCAATTAGGCAGACAATTAGGCAGGCAATTATGCAGGCAATTAATGAGTTAATTAGGCAGGCAGGCAATTTGGCATGTAATAAGGTAGGCAATTAGGCAGGCAATTAGGCAGACAATTAGGCAGTCAATTAAACAGTCAGGCAATTAGGTATGCAATTGGGTAGGCAGGCAATTAGGCAGTTAATTATACAGGCAGGCAATTAGGCAGGTAAATAAATTAGGCAGCCAATTAGTCAGGCTATTAAGCAGGCAATTAGACAGGCAGACAATTAGGCAGCAAGGTAATTAGTCAGGCAATTAGGCAGGCAATTAAGCAGGAAATTAGGCAGTTAATTAGGCAAGCAATTAGGTAGGCAGGCAATTAGGCAGGCAGGTAATTAGGCAGGCAATTAAGCAGTTAATTAGGTAGGCAAGCAATTTGGCAGGTAACTAGGCAGGCAATAAGGTAAGCAATTAAGCAGGCAATTAGGCAGGCAATTAGGCAGGCAATTAGGCAGGCAATAAGGCAGGCAATTTGGCAGTTAATTAGGCAGTTAATTAGGCAGGTAATAAGGCAGATAATTAGGCAGGCAATTGGGCAGGCAATTAGGAATGCAATTAGGCAGATAATTAGGCAGGTAATAAGGCAGATAATTAGGCAGGCAATTGGGCAGGCAATTAGGCATGCAATTAGGCAGATAATTAGGCAGTTAATTAGGCCCGCAATAAGGCAGTTAATTAGGCCCACAATTAGGCAGGCAATTAAGCAGTTAATTAGGCAAGCAGCAATTTGACAGGTAATTAGGCAGGCAATTAGGCAGGTAATTATGCAGGTAATTAGGCAGTTAATTAGGCAGGCAATTAGGCATTTAATTAGGCAGGCAATTAGGCAGGCAAATAGGTAGTTTATTTGGCAAGCAATAAGGCAGGCAATTAGGCAGAAAATTAGGCAGGCAATTAGGTAGTTAATTGGGCAGGCAATTAGACAGATAATTAGCAGGCTATTGGGTAAGCAATTAGGCAAGCAATTAGGCAGATAATTAGGCAGGCGATAAAGCAGTTAATTAGGCAGTTAAATAGGCATACAATTAGGCAGTTAATTAGGCAGGCAATAATCAGGCAATCAGGCAGGCAATTAGGCAGTTAATTAGGCAAGCAATTAGGCAGATAATTAGGCAGGCAATTGGGTAGGCAATTAGGTAGTTTATTAGGCAAGCAATAAGGCAGGCAATTAGGCAGAAAATTAGGCAGGCAATTGAGCAGGCAATTAGGCAATTAATTAGGCAAGCAATTGGGTAGGCAGGCAATTGGGCAGGCAGGTAATTAGGCAGGCAATTAAGCAGTTAATTAGGTAGGCAGGCAATTTGGCAGGTAACTAGGCAGGCAATAAGGTAAGCAATTAAGCAGGCAATTAGGCAGGCAATTAGGCAGGCAATTAAGCAGTTAATTAGGCAGGCAATTAGGCAGGCAATAAGGCAGGCAATTAGGTAGTTAATTGGGCAGGCAATTAGACAGATAATTAGCAGGCTATTGGGTAAGCAATTAGGCAAGCAATTAGGCAGATAATTAGGCAGGCGATAAAGCAGTTAATTAGGCAGTTAAATAGGCATACAATTAGGCAGTTAATTAGGCAGACAAATATCAGGCAATTAGGCAGGCAATTAGGCAGTTAATTAGGCAAGCAATTAGGCAGGCTATTTGGCAGTTAATTAGGCAGGCAATTAGGCAGGCAATTAGGCAGATAGTTAGGCAGGCAATAAGGCAGTTAATTAGGCCCGCAATTAGGCAGGCAATTAAGCAGGTTATTAAGGCAGGCAGGTAATAAAGCAGCAATAAGGCAGTTAATAAGGCAGGAAATTTGGCAGGCAATAAGGCAGGCAAATAGGCAGGCAACCAATTAGCCAGGCAATTAGGCAGGCAATTAGGCAGTTAATTAGGCAAGCAGTGAGGCAAGCAATAAGGCAGTTAATTAGGCAGGCAATTAGGCAGTTAATTCGGCAGGCATTAAGCAGGGAATAAGGCAGTTAATTAGGCAGGCAATTAGGCAGATGATTACGCAGGCAATTAGGCATGCAATTAGGCAGGTATGCAATTAGGCAGGCAATCAGTCAAGCAATAAGCAGGCATTTAGACAGGTAGGCAATTTGGCAGGCAATTAGACAATCAATAAGCAGGCAATTAGGCAATTAATTCGGCAGGCAATTAGGCATTTAATTAGGCAGTAAATTAGGCAGGCAAATAGGCAGGCAGTTAGGCAGTAATTAAGAAGGCAATTAGGCATTTACTTAGGCAGGAAATTAGGCATTTAATTAGCAGGCAATAAAGCAGTTAATTAGGCAGTTAATTAGGCAGGCAATTAAGCAGTTTATAAGCCAGGCAGGCAATTTAGCAGGTAATTAGGCAGGCAATTAGGCATTTAATAAGGCAGGCAATTAGGCAGAAAATTTGGAAGCAATTAGGCAGGCAATTAGGCAGGCAATTAAGCAGGCAATTAGGCAATTAATTAGGCAAGCAATTAGGAAGGCAGGCAATTAGGCAGGCAGATAATAAGGGAGGCAATTAAGCAGTTAATTAGGCAGGCATGCAATTTGGCAGGTAATAAGGCAGCCAATAAGGAAAGCAATTAAGCAGGCAATTAGGCAGGCAATAAGGCAGGCAATTAGGTAGTTAATTAGTCAAGCAAATAGGCAGGCAATTAGGCAGGCAATTAGGTAGTTTATTAGGCAGGCAATTATGCAGGTAATTAGGCAAGCAATTAGTTAGATAAATAGGCAGGCAATGAAGCAGTTAATTAGGCCCGCAATAAGACAGGCAATTAATAATGTAATTAGGCAGGCAGGCAATTAGGCAGGCAATTAAGCAGTTAATTAGGCAAGCAGGCAATTGGGCAGGTAATAAGGCAGGCAATTAGATAAGCAGGCAATTTGGCATGCAGGCATTAAGGCAGGCAATTAGGCAGTTAATTAGGCATGCAAATAGGCAGATAATTAGGCAGGCAATTAGGCATTTAATTAGGCAGGCAATTAGGCATTTAATTAGCAGGCAATAAATCAGTTAATTAGGCAGTTAATTAGGCAGGCAATTAAGCAGTTGATTAGGCAGGCAATTTAGCAGGTAATTAGGCAGGCATTAGGCAGGCAATTAGGCAGGAATTAGGCAGATAATTAGGCAGGCAATTAGGCATTTAATTAGCAGGCAATGAAGCAGTTAATAAGGCAGTTAATAAGGCAGGCAATTAAGCAGTTAATTAGGCAGGCAGGCAATTTAGCAGGTAATTAGGCAGGCAATTAGGCAGGAAATTAGGCAGGCAATTAGGCAGATAATTAAGCAGGCAATTAGGCAGAAAATTTGGCAGGCAATTAGGCAGGCAATTAGGCAGTCAATTAGGTAGGCAATTATGCAGTCAATTAGTCAATCAAGCAATATGGCAGGCATTTAGGCAGGTAATTAGGCAGGCAAATAGGCAGATAATTAGGCAGGCAATAAGAATAGTAATTCAGGAGGTAATTAGGCAGGCAATTAGACAGGCAATAATGCAGTTTATTAGGCAGGCAATTAGGCAGGCAATTAGGCAGGCAATTAGGCAGTTAATTATGCAGGCAATTAGGCAATTAATTAGACAGGCAATAAGGCAGGTAATTAGGCAATCAATTAGGCAGAGAATTAGGCAGGCAATAAGGCAGGCAGGCAATCAGGCAGGAAATTAGGCATCAATTAGGCAGGCAATTAGTTAGGCTATTAGGCAAGCAATTAGGCAGTCAATTAAACAGTCAGGTAATTAGGCACGCAATTAGGTAGGCAGGCAATTAGGCAGTTTATTAGACAGGCAGGCAATTAGGCAGGTAAATAAATTAGGCAGGCAATTAGTCAGGCTATTAAGCAGGCAATTAGACAGGCAGACAATTAGGCAGGTAGGTTGTTAGTCAGGCAATTAGTCAGGCAATTAAGCAGGCAATTAGATAGGCAGGCAATTTGGCAGGCAGGCAATTGGATAGGCAGGCAATTTGGCAGGCAATTAGGCAGACAAATAGGCAGTTAGTCAGGCAGGCAATTAGGCAGGCAATAAGGCAGGCACTTCGGCAGGTAATTAGGCAATCAATAAATATGGCAGGCAATTAGGCAGTTAATTAGGCAGGCAAATAGGCAGATAATTAGGCAGAGAATAAGGCAGGCAAATAGGCAGGCAATTAGGCAGGCAATTAGGCAGGCAATAAGGCAGATAATTAGGCAGAGAATAAGGCAGGCAATCAGGCAGGAAATTAGGCATCAATTAGGCAGGCAATTAGTTAGGCTATTAGGCAAGCAATTAGGCAGTCAATTAAACAGTCAGGTAATTAGGCACGCAATTAGGTAGGCAGGCAATTAGGCAGTTGATTAGACAGGCAGGCAATTAGGCAGGTAAATAAATTAGGCAGGATATTAATCAGGCTATTAAGCAGGCAATTAAACAGGCAGACAATTAGGCAGGTAGGTAATTAGTCAGGCAATTAGGCAGGCAATTAAGCAGGCAATTAGATAGGCAGGCAATTTGGCAGGCAGGCAATAAGGCAGGCAATTAGGCAAGCAATTAGGCAGACAAATAGGCAGTTAGTCAGGCAGGCAATTAGGCAGGCAATTAGGCAGGTAATTAGGCAATCTAGCAATATGGCATGCCATTAGGCAGTTAATTAGGCAAGCAATTAGGCAGGAAATTAGGCAGGTTATTAGGCAAGCAATTAGGCAGGCAATTAGGTAGGCAGGCAATTAGGTAGGCAGGCAATTAGGCAGGCAGGCAATTAGGCAGGCAATTAAGAAGTAAATTAAGCAGGCAGGCAATTTGGCATGTAATAAGGCAGGCAATTAGGCACGCAATTAGGCAGGCAATTAGGCAGTCAATTACACAGTCAGGCAATTAGGCACGCAATTAGGTAGGCAGGCAATTAGGCAGTTAATTAGACAGGCAGTCAATTAAGCAGGTAAATAAATAAGGCAAGCAATTAGTCAAGCTATTAAGCAGGCAATTAGACAGGCAGACAATTAGGCAGGTAGGTAATTAGTCAGGCAATTAGGCAGGCAATTAAGCAGGCAATTAGATAGGCAGGCATATTGGCAGGCAATAATGCAGGCTATTTGGCAAGCAATTAGGCAGTTAATTCGGCGGGCAATTAGGCAGTCAATGAAGCAGGCAATTAGGCAGTTAATTAGGCAGGCAATTAGGCAGGCAATGAGGCAGGCAATTAGGCAGATAATTCGGCAGGCAAGTGGGCTGGCAATTAGGCATGCAATTAGACAGATAATTAGGCAGGTAATTAGGCATTTAATTAGCAGGCAATAAAGCAGTTAATTAGGCAGTTAAATGGGCAGGCAATTAAGCAGTTAATTAGGCGGGCAATTTAGAAGGCAATTAGGCAGGCAATAAGGCAGGAAATTAGGCAGATAATTAGGCAGGCAATTAGGCATTTAATTAGCAGGCAATAAATCAGCTAATTAGGCAGGCAATTAGGCAGTTAATTAGGCAGGCAATTAGGCAGATAATTACGCAGGCAATTAGACAGGCAATAAAGCAGTTAATTAGGCAGGCAGGCAATTTGGCAGGTAATTTGGCAGGCAATGAGGCAGGCAATTAGGTAGGTAGGTAATTAGACAGGCAATTAGGCAGTTCATTAGGCAGGCAGGCAATTTAGCAGGTAATTAGGCAGGCAATTAGGCAAGCAATTAGTCAGGCAATTAGGCAGGCAATTAGGCAGGCAATTAGTCAGATAATTAAGTGGGCAATTAGGCAGAAAATTTGGCAGGCAATTAGGCAGTTAATTAGGCAAGCAATTGGGCAGTCAATTAGGCAGGCAATTAGGCAGTCAATTAGGCAATCAAGCAATATGGCAGGCATTTAGGCAGGTAATTAGGCAGGCAAATAGGCAGATAATTAGCAGGCAATAAGAAAGGTAATTAGGCAGGCAATTAGGCAGGCAATAAGGCAGTTTATTAGGCAAGCAATTAGGCAGGCAATTAGGCAGACAATTAGGCAGGCAATTAGGCATTTAATTTGCAGGCAATGAAGCAGTTAATTAGGCAGTTAATTAGGCAGGCAATTAAGCAGTTAATTAGGCAGGCAGGCAATTTAGCAGGTAATTAGGCAGGCAATAAGGCAGTTGATTGGGTAAGCAATTAGGCAGGCAATTAGGCAGTCAATTAAACAGGCAAGCAATTAGGCACGCAATTAGGTAGGCAGGCAATTAGGCAGTCACGCAATTAGGCAGTCAGGCAATTAGGCGTTTAATTAGGCAGGCAGGGAATTGGACAGGCAAAATGCCAGACAATTAAGCAGGAAATTAGGAAGGCAATTATGCAGGCAATTAGCCAATCAATAAGCAGGCAATTAGGCAATTAATTCGGCAGGCAATTAGGCATTTAATTAGGCAGTAAATTAGGCAGGCAAATAGGCAGGCAGTTAGGCAGTAATTAAGAAGGCAATTAGGCATTTACTTAGGCAGGCAATTAGGCATTTAATTAGCAGGCAATAAAGCAGTTAATTAGGCAGTTAATCAGGCAGGCAATTAAGCAGTTTATAAGCCAGGCAGGCAATTTAGCAGGTAATTAGGCAGGCAATTAGACAGTTAATAAGGCAGGCAATTAGGCAAAAAATTTGGAAGCAATTAGGCAGGCAATTAGGCTGGCAATAAGGCAGGCAATTGGGCAGTTAATTAGGTAGGCTATTAGGCAATCAAGCAGAAGGCAGGCAATTAAGCAGTTAATTAGGCAGGCAAATAGGCAGATAATTAGGCAGGCAATAAGTCAGGCAATTAAGCAGGCATTTAGACAGGTAGGCAATTTGGCAGGCAATTCGGTAGGCAATTAAGCAGGCAATTGGGCAGGCAATAAGGCAGTTAATTAGACAGGCAATTAAGCAGGCAAATAGGCAGGCAATTAGGCAGTTAATAAGTCAGGCAATTAGGTAGGCAGTTGGGTAGGCAGTTACGCATGCAATAAGGCAGTTAATTAGGCAGGCAATTAGGCAGGCAATTAGGAAGGCAATAAGGCAGGCAAATAGGCAGGCATATTGACAGCCAATTAGGCAGGCAATTAGGAAGTTAATTAGGCAGATGATTAGGCAGGAAATTTGGCAGGCAATAAGGCAGGCAAATAGGCAGGCAACTAATTATCCAGGCAATTAGGCAGGCAATTAGGCAAGCAATTAAGCAGGCAATTAGGCAATTAATTAGGCAAGCAATTAGGCAGGCAGGCAATTAGGCAGGCAGATAATAAGGGAGGCAATTAAGCAGTTAATTAGGCAGGCATGCAATTTGGCAGGTAATAATGCAGGCAATAAGGAAAGCAATTAAGCAGGAAATTAGGCAGGCAATTAAGCAGATAATTAAGCACATAATTAGGCAGGCAATAAGGCAGGCAATTAGGTAGTTAATTAGTCAAGCAAATAGGCAGGCAATTAGGCAGGCAATTAGGTAGTTAATTAGGCAGGCAATTATGCAGGTAATTAGGCAAGCAATTAGTTAGATAAATAGGCAGGCAATGAAGCAGTTAATTAGGCCCGCAATAAGGCAGGCAATTTATAATGTAATTAGGCAGGCAGGCAATTAGGCAGGCAATTAAGCAGTTAATTAGGCAAGCAGGCAATTGGGCAGGTAATAAGGCAGGCAATTAGATAGGCAGGCAATTTGGCATGCAGGCAATAAGGCAGGCAATTAGGCAGTTAATTAGGCATGCAATTAGGTAGGCAGGCAATTAGGCAGGCAGGTAATTAGGCAGGCAATTAAGCAGTTAATTAGGTAGGCAAGCAATTTGGCAGGTAACTAGGCAGGCAATAAGGTAAGCAATTAAGAAGGCAATTAGGCAGGCAATTAGGCAGGTAGGCAATTAGGCACTCAATAAGGTAGGCAGGCAATTAGGCAGTCAATTAAACAGGCAGGCAATTAGGCAGGCAGGCAATTAGGCAGTCAGGCAATTAGGCAGTTAATGAGGCAGGCAGGGAATTTGGCAGACAATAAGGCAGACAATAAAGCAGGCAATTAGAAAGGCAATTAAGCAGGCAATTAGACAAGCAATTAGGCAGTCAATTAGGCAGTTAATTAGGCAGGCAATTAAGCAGGGAATAAGGCAGTTAATTAGGCAGGCACTTAGGCAGATGATTACGTAGGCAATTAGGCAGGCAATAAGGCAGTTAATTAGGCAAGCAATTACTCAGCTAATTAGGCAGGCAATTAGGCAGTTAATTAGGCAGGCAGGCAATTTGGCAAGTAATTTTGCAGGCAATTAGGCAGGCAATTAGACAGGCAATTAGGCAGCTATTTAGGCAGTTAATTGGACCTTGCAATTAGGCAGTTTATTAAGCAGGCAATTAGGCAGGCAATTAGGCAGGTAGGCAATTAATCAGTTAATAAGGAAGGCTAAAAGGCAGGCAATTAGGCAGGCAATTAGGCAGGCATATAAACAGTTAATTAGGCAGTCAATTAGGCAGTTTATTATGCATGCCATTAGGCAGTAAATTAGGCAAGCAATTAGGCAGAAAATTAGGCAAACAATTTAGCAGGTTATTAGGCAAGCAATTAGGCAGGCAATTAGGAAGGCAGGCAATTAGGCAGGTTATTAGGCAAGCAATTAGGCAGGCAACTAGAAAGGCAGGCAATTAGGCAGGCAATTAGGCAGGCAATTATGCAGGCAATTAATGAGTTAATTAGGCAGGCAGGCAATTTGGCATGTAATAAGGTAGGCAATTAGGCAGGCAATTAGGCAGACAATTAGGCAGTCAATTAAACAGTCAGGCAATTAGGTACGTAATTGGGTAGGCAGGCAATTAGGCAGTTAATTATACAGGCAGGCAATTAGGAAGGTAAATAAATTAGGCAGCCAATTAGTCAGGCTATTAAGCAGGCAATTAGACAGGCAGACAATTAGGCAGCAAGGTAATTATTCAGGCAATTAGGCAGGCAATTAAGCAGGAAATTAGGCAGTTAATTAGGCAAGCAATTAGGTAGGCAGGCAATTAGGCAGGCAGGTAATTAGGCAGGCAATTAAGCAGTTAATTAGGTAGGCAAGCAATTTGGCAGGTAACTAGGCAGGCAATAAGGTAAGCAATTAAGCAGGCAATTAGGCAGGCAATTAGGCAGGCAATTAGGCAGGCAATAAGGCAGGCAATTTGGCAGTTAATTAGGCAGTTAATTAGGCAGGTAATAAGGCAGATAATTAGGCAGGCAATTGGGCAGGCAATTAGGCATGCAATTAGGCAGATAATTAGGCAGGTAATAAGGCAGATAATTAGGCAGGCAATTGGGCAGGCAATTAGGCATGCAATTAGGCAGTTAATTAGGCCCGCAATAAGGCAGTTAATTAGGCCCGCATTTAGGCAGGCAATTAAGCAGTTAATTAGGCAAGCAGCAATTTGACAGGTAATTAGGCAGGCAATTAGGCAGGTAATTATGCAGGTAATTAGGCAGTTAATTAGGCAGGCAATTAGGCATTTAATTAGGCAGGCAATTAGGCAGGCAAATAGGTAGTTTATTTGGCAAGCAATAAGGCAGGCAATTAGGCAGAAAATTAGGCAGGCAATTAGGTAGTTAATTGGGCAGGCAATTAGACAGATAATTAGCAGGCTATTGGGTAAGCAATTAGGCAAGCAATTAGGCAGATAATTAGGCAGGCGATAAAGCAGTTAATTAGGCAGTTAAATAGGCATACAATTAGGCAGTTAATTAGGCAGGCAATAATCAGGCAATCAGGCAGAAAATTAGGCAGGCAATTGAGCAGGCAATTAGGCAGTTAATTAGGCAAGCAATTGGGTAGGCAGGCAATTGGGCAGGCAGGTAATTAGGCAGGCAATGAAGCAGTTAATTAGGTAGGCAGGCAATTTGGCAGGTAACTAGGCAGGCAATAAGGTAAGCAATTAAGCAGGCAATTAGGCAGGCAATTAGGCAGGCAATTAAGCAGTTAATTAGGCAGGCAATTAGGTAGTTAATTGGGCAGGCAATTAGACAGATAATTAGCAGTCTATTGGGTAAGCAATTAGGCAAGCAATTAGGCAGATAATTAGGCAGGCGATAAAGCAGTTAATTAGGCAGTTAAATAGGCATACAATTAGGCAGTTAATTAGGCAGGCAATAATCAGGCAATTAGGCAGGCAATTAGGCAGTTAATTAGGCAAGCAATTAGGCAGGCTATTTGGCAGTTAATTAGGCAGGCAATTAGGCAGATAGTTAGGCAGGCAATAAGGCAGTTAATTAGGCCCGCAATTAGGCAGGCAATTAAGCAGGTTATTAAGGCAGGCAGGTAATAAGGCAGCAATAAGGCAGTTAATTAGGTAGGCAATTAGGCAGTTAATTAGGCAAGCAATTAGGCAGGCAATTAGGTAGTTTATTAGGCAAGCAGTTAGGCAGACAATTAGGCAGGCAATAAGGTAGGCAATTAGGCAGACAGGCAATTAGGCAGGCTTGTAATTAGATAGGCAATTAAGCAGTAATTAGGCAGGCAATAAGGCAGTTAATTAGGCCCGCAATTAGGCAGGCAATTAAGCAGGTTATTAAGGCAGGCAGGTAATAAGGCAGCAATAAGGCAGTTAATTAGGAAGCAATTAGGCAGTTAATTAGGCAAGCAATTAGGCAGGCAATTAGGTAGTTTATTAGGCAAGCAGTTAGGCAGACAATTAGGCAGGCAATAAGGTAGGCAATTAGGCAGTTAATTAGGCAAGCAGTGAGGCAAGCAATTAGGCAGTTAATTAGGCAGGCAATTAGGCAGTTAATTCGGCAGGCATTAAGCAGGGAATAAGGCAGTTAATTAGGCAGGCAATTAGGCAGATGATTACGCAGGCAATTAGGCATGCAATTAGGCAGTTAATTAGGCAAGCAATTAGGCAGGTATGCAATTAGGCAGGCAATCAGTCAAGCAATAAGCAGGCATTTAGACAGTTAGGCAATTTGGCAGGCAATTAGACAATCAATAAGCAGGCAATTAGGCAATTAATTCGGCAGGCAATTAGGCATTTAATTAGGCAGTAAATTAGGCAGGCAAATAGGCAGGCAGTTAGGCAGTAATTAAGAAGGCAATTAGGCATTTACTTAGGCAGGAAATTAGGCATTTAATTAGCAGGCAATAAAGCAGTTAATTAGGCAGTTAATTAGGCATGCAATTAAGCAGTTTATAAGCCAGGCAGGCAATTTAGCAGGTAATTAGGCAGGCAATTAGGCATTTAATAAGGCAGGCAATTAGGCAGAAAATTTGGAAGCAATTAGGCAGGCAATTAGGCAGGCAATTAAGCAGGCAATTAGGCAATTAATTAGGCAAGCAATTAGGCAGGCAGGCAATTAGGCAGGCAGATAATAAGGGAGGCAATTAAGCAGTTAATTAGGCAGGCATGCAATTTGGCAGGTAATAAGGCAGCCAATAAGGAAAGCAATTAAGCAGGCAATTAGGCAGGCAATAAGGCAGGCAATTAGGTAGTTAATTAGTCAAGCAAATAGGCAGGCAATTAGGCAGGCAATTAGGTAGTTTATTAGGCAGGCAATTATGCAGGTAATTAGGCAAGCAATTAGTTAGATAAATAGGCAGGCAATGAAGCAGTTAATTAGGCCCGCAATAAGACAGGCAATTAATAATGTAATTAGGCAGGCAGGCAATTAGGCAGGCAATTAAGCAGTTGATTAGGCAGGCAATTTAGCAGGTAATTAGGCAGGCATTAGGCAGGCAATTAGGCAGGAAATTAGGCAGATAATTAGGCAGGCAATTAGGCATTTAATTAGCAGGCAATGAAGCAGTTAATAAGGCAGTTAATAAGGCAGGCAATTAAGCAGTTAATTAGGCAGGCAGGCAATTTAGCAGGTAATTAGGCAGGCAATTAGGCAGGAAATTAGGCAGGCAATTAGGCAGATAATTAAGCAGGCAATTAGGCAGAAAATTTGGCAGGCAATTAGGCAGGCAATTAGGCAGTCAATTAGGTAGGCAATTATGCAGTCAATTAGTCAATCAAGCAATATGGCAGGCATTTAGGCAGATAATTAGGCAGGCAATTAGGCATTTAATTAGCAGGCAATAAATCAGCTAATTCGGCAGGCAATTAGGCAGTTAATTAGGCAGGCAATTAGGCAGATGATTACGCAGGCAATTAGACAGGCAATAAAGCAGTTAATTAGGCAGGCAGGCAATTTGGCAGGTAATTAGGCAGTCAATTAGGCAATCAAGCAATATGGCAGGCATTTAGGCAGGTAATTAGGCAGGCAAATAGGCAGATAATTAGCAGGCAATAAGAAAGGTAATTAGGCAGGCAATTAGGAAGGCAATAAGGCAGTTTATTAGGCAAGCAATTAGGCAGGCAATTAGGCAGACAATTAGGCAGGCAATTAGGCATTTAATTTGCAGGCAATGAAGCAGTTAATTAGGCAGTTAATTAGGCAGGCAATTAAGCAGTTAATTAGGCAGGCAGGCAATTTAGCAGGTAATTAGGCAGGCAATAAGGCAGTTGATTGGGTAAGCAATTAGGCAGGCAATTAGGCAGTCAATTAAACAGGCAAGCAATTAGGCACGCAATTAGGTAGGCAGGCAATTAGGCAGTCACGCAATTAGGCAGTCAGGCAATTAGGCGTTTAATTAGGCAGGCAGGGAATTGGACAGGCAAAATGCCAGACAATTAAGCAGGAAATTAGGAAGGCAATTATGCAGGCAATTAGCCAATCAATAAGCAGGCAATTAGGCAATTAATTCGGCAGGCAATTAGGCATTTAATTAGGCAGTAAATTAGGCAGGCAAATAGGCAGGCAGTTAGGCAGTAATTAAGAAGGCAATTAGGCAGGCAATTAGGCAGGCAATTAGGCAATCAAGCAATATGGCAGGCATTTAGGCAGGTATTAGGCAGGCAATTAAGCAGGCAATTAGGCAGGCAAATATGCAGGTAATTAGGGAGGCAATTAAGCAGTTAATTAGGCACGCAAGCAATTTGGCAGATAATTAGGCAGGCAGGTAATTAGGGAGGCAATTAAGTAGTTAATTAGGCAGGCAAGCAATTTGGCATGTAATTAGGCAGGCAATAAGGTAAGCAATTAAGCAGGAAATTAGGCAGGCAATTAGGCAGGCAATTAAGCAGTTAATTAGGAAGGCTATTAGGCAGGCAATTAGGCATATATTAGGCAGTAAATTAAGCAGGTGATTAGGCAGGCAGGTAATTAGGCAGGCATGCAATTAGGCAGGTATGCAATAAGGCAGGCAATAAGTCAGGCAATAAGCAGGCATTTACACAGGTAGGCAATTTGGCAGGCGATTCGGTAGGCAATTAAGCAGGAAATTGGGCAGGCAATAAGGCAGTTAATTAGACAGGCAATTAAGCAGGCAAATAGGCAGGCAATTAGGCAGTTAATAAGTCAGGCAGTTAGTTAGGCAGTTGGGTAGGATATTAGGCAGGCAATAAGGCAGTTAATTAGGCAGGCAATTAGACAGGCAATTAGGAAGGCAATAAGGCAGGCAACCAATTAGCCAGGCAATTAGGCAGGCAATTAGGCAGTTAATTAGGCAGGCAATGAAGCAAGCAATTAGGCAGTTAATTAGGCAGGCAATTAGGCAGTTAATTCGGCAGGCAATTAAGCAGGGAATAAGGCAGTTGATTAGGCAGGCAATTAGGCAGATGATTACGCAGGCAATTAGGCAGGCAATAAGGCAGGCAATTAGGCAGGCAATAAGGCAGTTAATTGGGCAAGCAATTAGGCAGTCAATAAAACAGGCAGGCAATTAGGCATGTAATTAGGTAGGCAGGCAACTAGGCACATAATTAGGCATGGAGGGAATTTGGCAGGCAATAAGGCAGTCAATAAGGCAGGCAATTAGGAAGGTAATTAAGCAGGCAATTAAACAAGCAATTAGGATGTCAATTAGGCAAATAATTAGGCAGGCAATTAGGCAGTTAATAAGGCAGAAAATTAGGCAGGCAAATAGGCAGGCAGTTAGGCAGTTAATTAAGCTGACAATTAGGCAGGCAATTAGGCAGGCAATTAGGCAATCAAGCAATATGGCAGGCATTTAGGCAGGTATTAGGCAGGCAATTAAGCAGGCAATTAGGCAGTTAATTACGCAAGCAATTAGGCAGGCAAATAGGCAGGTAATTAGGGAGGCAATTAAGCAGTTAATTAGGCACGCAAGCAATTTGGCAGATAATTAGGCAGGCAGGTAATTAGGGAGGCAATTAAGTAGTAAATTAGGCAGGCAAGCAATTTGGCAGGTAATTAGGCAGGCAATAAGGTAAGCAATTAAGCAGGAAATTAGGCAGGCAATTAGGCAGGCAATTAAGCAGTTAATTAGGAAGGCTATTAGGCAGGCAATTAGGCAGTATATTAAGCAGGTGATTAGGCAGGCAGGCAATTAGGCATGCAGGTAATTAGGCAGGCATGCAATTAGGCAGGTATGCAATAAGGCAGGCAATAAGTCAGGCAATAAGCAGGCATTTAGACAGGTAGGCAATTTGGCAGGCGATTCGGTAGGCAATTAAGCAGGAAATTGGGCAGGCAATAAGGCAGTTAATTAGAAAGGCAATTAAGCAGGCAAATAGGCAGGCAATTAGGCAGTTAATAAGTCAGGCAGTTAGTTAGGCAGTTGGGTAGGATATTAGGCAGGCAATAAGGCAGTTAATTAGGCAGGCAATTAGACAGGCAATTAGGAAGGCAATTAGGCAGGCAACCAATTAGCCAGGCAATTAGGCAGGCAATTAGGCAGTTAATAAGGCAGGCAATGAAGCAAGCAATTAGGCAGTTAATTAGGCAGGCAATTAGGCAGTTAATTCGGCAGGCAATTAAGCAGGGAATAAGGCAGTTGATTAGGCAGGCAATTAGGCAGATGATTACGCAGGCAATTAGGCAGGCAATAAGGCAGTAAATTAGGCAAGTAATTACGCAGCTAATTAGGCAGGCAATTAAGCAGGCATATTGACAGCCAATTGGGCAGGCAAGCAGGCAGTTAATTAGGCAGATATTTAGGCAGGAAATTTGGCAGGCAATAAGGCAGGCAAATAGGAAGGCAACCAATTAGCCAGGCAATTAGGCAGTTAATTAGGCAGGCAGTGAGGCAAGCAATTAGGCAGTTAATTAGGCAGGCAATTAGGCAGTTAATTCGGCAGGCATTAAGCAGGGAATAAGGCAGTTAATTAGGCAGGCAATTAGGCAGATGATTACGCAGGCAATTAGGCATTCAATTAGGCAGTTAATTAGGCAAGCAATTAGGCAGGTATGCAATTAGGCAGGCAATAAGTCAGGCAATAAGCAGGCATTTAGACAGGTAGGCAATTTGGCAGGCGATTCGGTAGGCAATTAAGCAGGCAATTGGGCAGGCAATAAGGCAGTTAATTAGACAGGCAATTAAGCAGGCAATTAGGCAGGCAATTAGGCAGTTAATTAGGCAGGCAATGAGGCAGGCAATTAAGAAGTAAATAAGGCAGGCAATTTGGCATGTAATAATGCAGGCAATTAGGCAGGCATTTAGGCAGGCAATTAGGCAGTCAATTAAACAGTCAGGCAATTAGGCACGCAATTAGGTAGGCAGGCAATTAGGCAGTATTTTAGACAGGCAGGCAATTAGGCAGGTAAATAAATTAGGCAGGCAATTAGTCAGGCTATTAAGCAGGCAATTAGACAGGCAGACAATTAGGCAGGTAGGTAATTAGTCAGGCAATTAGGCAGGAAATTAAGCAGGCAATTAGATAGGCAGGCAATTTGGCAGGCAGGCAATAATGCAGGCAATTAGGCAAGCAATTAGGCAGTTAATTAGGCAGGCAATTAGGCAGGCCTTGAAGCAGGCAATAAGGCAGTTAAATAGGCAGGCAATTAGGCAGTTAATTAGGCAGGCAATTAGGCAGTTAATTAGGCAGGCAATTAAGCAGGGAATTAGGCATTTAATTAGGCAGGCAATTAGGCAGATGATTACGCAGGCAATTAGAATGGAAATAAAGCAGTTAATTAGGCTGGCAGGCAATTTGGCAGGTAATTTGGCAGGCAATGAGGCAGGCAATTAGGCAGGCAATTAGATAGGCAGGCAATTTAGCAGGCTGGCAATAAGGCAGGAAAGTAAGCAGTTTATTAGGCAGGCAATTTGGCAGGTAATTTGGCAGGCAATTAAGCAGTTAATTAGGCATGCAAATAGGCAGATAATTAGGCAGGCAATAAGGCAGGCAATTAGGCAGGCAATAAGGCAGTTAATTGGGCAAGCAATTAGGCAGTCAATAAAACAGGCAGGCAATTAGGCATGTAATTAGGTAGGCAGGCAACTAGGCACATAATTAGGCATGGAGGGAATTTGGCAGGCAATAAGGCAGTCAATAAGGCAGGCAATTAGGAAGGCAATTAAGCAGGCAATTAAACAAGCAATTAGGATGTCAATTAGGCAAATAATTAGGCAGGCAATAAGGCAGTTAATTAGGCAGGCAATTAGACAGGCAATTAGGAAGGCAATAAGGCAGGCAACCAATTAGCCAGGCAATTAGGCAGGCAATTAGGCAGTTAATTAGGCAGGCAATGAAGCAAGCAATTAGGCAGTTAATTAGGCAGGCAATTAGGCAGTTAATTCGGCAGGCAAATAAGCAGGGAATAAGGCAGTTGATTAGGCAGGCAATTAGGCAGATGATTACGCAGGCAATTAGGCAGGCAATAAGGCAGGCAATTAGGCAGGCAATTAGGCATTTAATTGGGCAAGCATTTAGGCAGTCAATAAAACAGGCAGGCAATTAGGCATGTAATTAGGTAGGCAGGCAACTAGGCACATAATTAGGCATGGAGGGAATTTGGCAGGCAATAAGGCAGTCAATAAGGCAGGCAATTAGGAAGGCAATTAAGCAGGCAATTAAACAAGCAATTAGGATGTCAATTAGGCAAATAATTAGGCAGGCAATTAGGCAGTTAATATGGCAGAAAATTAGGCAGGCAAATAGGCAGGCAGTTAGGCAGTTAATTAAGCTGACAATTAGGCAGGCAATTAGGCAGGCAATTAGGCAATCAAGCAATATGGCAGGCATTTAGGCAGGTATTAGGCAGGCAATTAAGCAGGCAATTAGGCAGTTAATTAGGCAAGCAATTAGGCAGGCAAATAGGCAGGTAATTAGGGAGGCAATTAAGCAGTTAAATAGGCACGCAAGCAATTTGGCAGATAATTAGGCAGGCAGGTAATTAGGGAGGCAATTAAGTAGTTAATTAGGCAGGCAAGCAATTTGGCAGGTAATTAGGCAGGCAATAAGGTAAGCAATTAAGCAGGAAATTAGGCAGGCAATTAGGCAGGCAATTAAGCAGTTAATTAGGAAGGCTATTAGGCAGGCAATTAGGCAGTTAATTAATCAGGCAATTAGACAGGCAATTAGGAAGGCAATAAGGCAGGCAACCAATTAGCCAGGCAATTAGGCAGGCAATTAGGCAGTTAATTAGGCAGGCAATTTGGCAGTTAATTCGGCAGGCAATTAAGCAGGGAATAAGGCAGTTGATTAGGCAGGCAATTAGGCAGATGATTACGCAGGCAATTAGGCAGGCAATAAGGCAGTTCATTAGGCAAGTAATTACGCAGCTAATTATGCTGGCAATTAAGCAGGCATATTGACAGCCAATTGGGCAGGCAAGCAGGCAGTTAATTAGGCAGATATTTAGGCAGGAAATTTGGCAGGCAATAAGGCAGGCAAATAGGCAGGCAACCAATTAGCCAGGCAATTAGGCAGGCAATTAGGCAGTAAATTAGGCAGGCAGTGAGGCAAGCAATTAGGCAGTTAATTAGGCAGGCAATTAGGCAGTTAATTCGGCAGGCATTAAGCAGGGAATAAGGCAGTTAATTAGGCAGGCAATTAGGCAGATGATTACGCAGGCAATTAGGCATGCAATTAGGCAGGTATGCAATTAGGCAGGCAATAAGTCAGGCAATAAGCAGGCATTTAGACAGGTAGGCAATTTGGCAGGCGATTCGGTAGGCAATTAAGCAGGCAATTGGGCAGGCAATAAGGAAGTTAATTAGACAGGCAATTAAGCAGGCAATTAGGCAGGCAAATAGGCAGTTAATTAGGCAGGCAATGAGGCAGGCAATTAAGAAGTAAATAAGGCAGGCAATTTGGCATGTAATAATGCAGGCAATTAGGCAGGCAATTAGGCAGTCAATTAAACAGTCAGGCAATTAGGCACGCAATTAGGTAGGCAGGCAATTAGGCAGTATTTTAGACAGGCAGGCAATTAGGCAGGTAAATAAATTAGGCAGGCAATTAGTCAGGCTATTAAGCAGGCAATTAGACAGGCAGACAATTAGGCAGGTAGGTAATTAGTCAGGCAATTAGGCAGGAAATTAAGCAGGCAATTTGGCAGGCAGGCAATAATGCAGGCAATTAGGCAAGCAATTAGGCAGTTAATTAGGCAGGCAATTAGGCAGGCCTTGAAGCAGGCAATAAGGCAGTTATATATGCAGGCAATTAGGCAGTTAATTAGGCAGGCAATTAGGCAGGCAATTATGCAGGCAGGCAATTAGGCAGGTAGACAATTAGGCAGTTAATAAGGAAGGCAAAAAGGCAGGCAATTAGGCAGGCAATTAGGTAGGCATTTAGACAGTTAATTAGGCAGTCAATTAGGCAGTCAATTAGGCAGTTAAGAAGGCAGGCAATTAGGCAGGCAATTAGTTAGGCTATTAGGCAAGCAATTAGGCAGTCAATTAAACAGTCAGGTAATTAGTCACGCAATTAGGTAGGAAGGCAATTAGGCAGTTGATTAGACAGGCAGGCAATTAGGCAGGTAAATAAATTAGGCAGGATATTAGTCAGGCTATTAAGCAGGCAATTAGACAGGGAGACAATTAGGCAGGTAGGTAATTAGTCAGGCAATTAGGCAGGCAATTAAGCAGGCAATTAGATAGGCAGGCAATTTGGCAGGCAGGCAATAAGGCAGGCAATTAGATAAGCAATTAGGCTGACAAATAGGCAGTTAGTCAGGCAGGCAATTAGGCAGGCAATTAGGCAGGTAATTAGGCAATCAAGCAATATGGCATGCCATTATGCAGTTAATTAGGCAAGCAATTAGGCAGGAAATTAGGCAGGCAATTATGCAGGCAATTAGGTAGACAGGCAATTAGGCAGGCAGGCAATTAGGCAGGCAGGCAATTAGGCAGGCAATTAAGAAGTAAATTAAGCAGGCAGGCAATTTGGCATGTAATCAGGCAGGCAATTATGCACGCAATTAGGCAGGCAATTAGGCAGTCAATTACACAGTCAGGCAATTAGGCACGCAATTAGGTAGGCAGGCAATTAGGCAGTTAATTAGACAGGCAGTCAATTAAGCAGGTAAATAAATAAGGCAAGCAATTAGTCAAGCTATTATGCAGGCAA
>NW_026963084.1:20000-21990 GCF_032445375.1 Bacillus rossius redtenbacheri | reverse complement strand
TACCTAACCTAACCTAACCTAACCTAACCTACCTAACCTAACCTAACCTAACCTAACCTAACCTAACCTAACCTAACCTAACCTAACCTAACCTAACCTAACCTAACCTAACCTAACCTAACCTAACCTAACCTAACCTAACCTAACCTACCTAACCTAACCTACCTAACCTAACCTAACCTACCTAACCTTGCCTGAGAGTAAAAAAAATTTAAAAATTATTAAATACAATGACCTGACCTACACCTAACCTAACCTAACCTAACCTAACCTTACCTAACCTAACCTAACCTAACCTAACCTTGCCTGAGAGTAAAAAAAATTTAAAAATTATTAAATACAATGACCTGACCTAACCTAACCTAACCTAACCTAACCTAACCTAACCTAACCTAACCTAACTAACCTAACCTAACCTAACCTAACCTAACCTAACCTAACCTAACCTAACCTAACCTAACCTAACCTAACCTAACCTAACCTAACCTAACCTAACCTAACCTAACCTAACCTAACCTAACCTAACCTAACCTAACCTAACCTAACCTACACCTAACCTTACCTAACCTAACCTAACCTAACCTAACCTTGCCTGAGAGTAAAAAAAATTTAAAAATTATTAAATACAATGACTTGACCTAACCTAACCTAACCTAACCTAACCTAACCTAACCTAACCTAACCTAACCTAATATTGCCTGAGAGGGGAAATTTTTTTAAATAATTAAATACAATGACCTTACCTAACCTAAACTAACCTAACCTAACCTAATATTGCCTGAGAGGGGAATTTTTTTTAAATAATCAAATACAATGACCTAACCTAACCTAACTTAACCTAACCTTGCCTAAAAGTAAAAAAAAATTTAAAAATTATTAAATACAATGACCTGACCTAACCTAACCTAACCTAACCTAACCTAACCTAACCTAACCTAACCTAATATTTGCCTGAGAGGGGAAATTTTTTTAAATAATTAAATACAATGACCTTACCTAACCTACCTAACCTAACCTAACCTAACCTAACATAACCTAACCTAACCTAACCTAACCTAACCTAACCTAACCTAACCTAACCTAACCTAACCTAACCTAACCTAACCTAACCTAACCTAACCTAACCTAACCTAACCTAACCTAACCTAACCTAACCTAACCTAACCTAACCTAACCTAACCTAACCTAACCTAACCTAAACCTAAACTAACCTAACCTAACCTAACCTAACTAACCTAACCTAACCTAACCTAACTTAACCTAACCTAACCTAACCTAACCTAACCTAACCTAACCTAACCTAACCTAACCTAACCTAACCTAACCTAACCTAACCTAACCTAACCTAACCTAACCTAACCTAACCTAACCTAACCTAACCTAACCTAACCTAACCTAACCTAACCTAACCTAACCTAACCTAACCTAACCTAACCTAACCTAACCTAACCTAACCTAACCTAACCTAACCTAACCTAACCTAACCTAACTAACCTAACCTAACCTAATATTGCCTGAGAGGGGAATTTTTTTTAAATAATCAAATACAATGACCTAACCTAACCTAACTTAACCTAACCTTGCCTAAAAGTAAAAAAAAATTTAAAAATTATTAAATACAATGACCTGACCTAACCTAACCTAACCTAACCTAACCTAACCTAACCTAACCTAACCTAATATTGCCTGAGAGGGGAAATTTTTTTAAATAATTAAATACAATGACCTTACCTAACCTAACCTAACCTAACCTAACCTAACCTAACATAACCTAACCTAACCTAACCTAACCTAACCTAACCTAACCTAACCTAACCTAACCTAACATAACCTAACCTAACCTAACCTAACCTAACCTAACCTAACCTAACCTAACCTAACCTAACCTAACCTAACCTAACCTAACCTAACCTAACCTAACCTAACCTAACCTAAACTAACCTAACCTAACCTAACCTAACCTAACCTACCTAACCTAACCTAACTTAAC
>NW_026963084.1:0-7500 GCF_032445375.1 Bacillus rossius redtenbacheri | reverse complement strand
ATAGTTCTTAGTGTTCACAGTTATCACCAAGACTAGACCCATATGGAATTAATTCTTCAAGGAGCAGCGGTCCACCAATAAGAGAGATGAAGACATGTTTTCGGATGGCCACAACGCCCCCTCGCCACCCAAATGTGCATGTTTCAAGTGTACATTGGGAGTCGACGGAACATCGGGAGTCCGCTTGCTTTCTCCGGATCAGCTGCCACCCCCCTGATCTACCAGATAGACAAGAACATGTCTTCTCCGCCAATCTCATCCACCGAAGCTCCGATCATGGCTTCTTCTACCTTTATACTGATATACCCCCACGGAGCAACATGCGGGCAAGGGAACTCTTGCTACCCTTCAGTAAAGCAGGTATCTCTTATAGATGGTGACTGCACCTTGGCCAGGATTGAAGACCGCGACTAACCCCTTTGAAACTTGTCTCTCAGGGAGCTGCGATCCATCAAACATTTCATTGTTAACAGAGGGGAACCATTACTTGGTTAAGACGACCGGACACGCGTTCCCCACCATTTCGCATCCAATCGAATCGCCGCACAAGAGCTCGTTACCTGAGAAAGGTATAGCATTGGCTCGCAGCTTGTGTATTGCAGTTCAGACAGATAGGCCACTTTAGATAGTTCTTCGTGTTCACAGTTAAGACCACGGCTAGACCCATATGGAATTAATTCTTGCAAGGAGCAGCGGTACACCAAGCATTTCATTGTGTACTAGAAAGCACCTCTACCATGTAACAAACATACGACCACCAAATTTCTGCTTACTTCCCCCAGCGGATAGTATTTGCTAGTATCATCCACAAAGTAAATCAATTTTTTCAATGTACCGCTTCTTGGGGGAACTGGGCATGAATCAATCAAGCATTTTGAGGTAGCATGTCCGCTTCACCGCGAGGTGCTCTGAATACCATTATACATTCTTTTTCATCATCCACTTTCAGACCACTACAAGACCCATACTGAATTAATTCCTCAAGGAGCTGCAGTCCACAAAACATTTTACTGTGTACTAGAGGGCACCTCCACCATGTAACAGAAAACATACAACCTTCTTAATTTAATTCTGCATTGTTTCCCAGACGATTTGTTAGCCATACAACAGTACCATCCACAGTAATTCACCTCTTTGAAATCCAATGCATTGTAGAGAAACTGAGGTGGTAGCATTCAAACCGTTCTGTAATGTTAATTCTGCTTCATAGAAAGGTGCTACAGGTTCCACAATAATTAATTGGATATTTTTGCAATATATATAGGGCGAGAAAACTCGGGGGGACTCCCTTTTCATTTATGTACATATTCTTTCCATATTGCAAATAATTCCAATTTTTCCCGATTGCATGTCCCCCTAATATACCCAAAATGGGCCTATCGATGGGTTCACAAAGGTACCCAAAATATGAGATTTTGACTGAAAGAGGCTGGCTAACTTCCGGGAACATGATCATAGGAAATAGGTCAAAATCCCGAATCGCAGTTGTTTACGAACAACCACGAACGGAGACTTAAAATAACCTATAAGGCTGGAATTCATGGGGCCTGTATAACAGGCATTTACACAGACTCTCGGGAGGGAGGGCTCTGTGGCCGGGAGAATTTTCTGGCTCCCCGCCCGAAACTTTTCAGAGTCCCTAATGCCTGCTTGAATGTGAATAAGCAGAGCCCGGTAGCTGATATTTTGCCGGGGTGTGGAGGCCCCGGTCGCCGCCAAATTCCTCTGGTCACAGCTTGTGTTAATACACATGTTAATTTTACATGCAAACCACCAATGACAATTTTCCTCGGCCGCGGAGGCCTCGGTCGCCGCCAGAATTTTCTGGTTCCCGCTCAATATATTGCAGAGTCCTGCAGGCCTGCTTCTGTAGGAATATGCAGAGCCCGGTAGCTGATATTTTGCCGGGGTGAGGAGGCCTCGGTCGCCGCCAAATTCCTCTCATCCCAGCTTGTGTTAATACACATGTTAATTTTACATGCAAAACCACCAATTACCATTTCCTCGGCCGCGGAGGCCTCGGTCGCCGGGAGATTTTCCTGGCTCCCCGCTCAATATACTGCACAGTCCCGCAGGCCTGTCTCCAGTGGAATACACACAGTCCGAGAGCCGAAAATTTGCCGGGGTGTGGAGGCCTCGGTCGCCAACAGATTGCCATAGGCTCTGGCTGCAATATTTACCGTGTATTTTTTCCCTCCAGAGACACCACTACACCCTATATAACCCAAAATGGGCCTTGACGCGTGTACACGCGGAGCCCGAGCGCCGAGAGTTCTCCCGGCCGCGGAGGCCTCGGTCGCCGGGAGAATTTCAACGGCCCCTGCTCGAAATTTTTCTAAGTCCAGAATGCCTGCTTCTCCCAGCCTGTGTTAATACACATGTTAATTTAACATGTAAAATCACCAAGGACCATTTCCTCGGCCGCGGAGGCCTCGGTCACCGCCAGAATTTTCTGGCTGCCCGCTCCCCATGGGTAGACGCGCTGCCCAAGCGCCGAGAGTTCTCCCGGCCGCGGAGGCCTCGGTCGCCGGGAGAATTTCTCCGGCCCCTGCTCGAAATTTTTCAAAGTCCAGAATGCCTGCTTCTCCCAGCATGTGTTAATACACATGTTAATTTAACATGTAATATTACCAATGACCTTTTCCTCGGCCGCGGAGGCCTCGGTCGCCGCCAGAATTTTCTGGCTGCCCGCTCCCCATGGGTAGACGCGGAGCCCGAGCGCCGAGAGTTCTCCCGGCCGCGGAGGCCTCGGTCGCCGGGAGAATTTCTCCGGCCCCTGCTCGAAATTTTTCAAAGTCCAGAATGCCTAGTTCTCCCAGCCTGTGTTAATACACATGTTAATTTAACATGTAAAATTACCAAGGATTATTATCCCGGCCGCAGAGGCCTCGGTCGCCGCCAGAAATTTCTGGCTCCCCGCTCAATGTATTGCAGAGTCCCGCAGGCTTGCTTCTCCAAGCCTGTGTTAATACACATGTTAATTTAACATGTAAAATTACAGAGGATTATTTCCCCGGCCGCGGAGGCCTCGGTCGCCGCCAGAATTTTCTGGCTGCCCGCTCAATGTATTGCAGAGTCCCGCAGGCTTGCTTCTCCAAGCCTGTGTTAATACACATGTTAATTTAACATGCAAAATCACCAATGACAAATTCCTCGGCCGCGGAGGCCTCGATCGCCGGGAAAATGTTCTGGCTCCCTGCTCGAATTTTTTTTCTAAGTCCCGATTCGCTATTACAGGCTGGCGCACGGAGTCCGAGGGGCGTAAATATGCCGGGTAGTGGTGCCTTCCGTCGCCGAGACATTTTACAATTGCCTGGGAGCAGTATTTAACATGTTAATTTTTTCCCCTCGTGACACCACTACCCCCTATATAACGCAAAATGGGCCTTGCCAAGGGGGGCGCGCAACGCCCGAGCGCGGGCGTTTTTTCCCGGCCGCCGAGACCTCCATCGCCGGGAGAATGTCTTCAGCTATTTGCTAGATTTCCCGATTCGCCCCGCACGACAAACAACCACGAACGAGGTGGTTTTCGAGAGTTCTCCCGGCCGCGGAGGCCTCGGTCGCAGGGAGAATTTCCCTGGCCCCTGCTCGAAATTTTTCTAAGTCCAGAATGCCTGCATCTCCCAGCCTGTGTTAAAACACATGTTAATTTAACATGTAAAATTACCAATGACCATTTCCTCGGCCGCAGAGGCCTCGGTCGCAGCCAGAATTTTCTGGCTCCCTGCTCAATATATTGCAGAGTCCCGCATGCTTGCTTCTCCAAGCCTGTGTTAATACACATGTTAATTTAACATGTAAAATTACCGAGGATTATTTCCCCGGCCGCGGAGGCCTCGGTCGCCGCCAGAAATTTCTGGCTCCCCGCTCAATATATTGCAGCGACCCGCAGGCTTGCTTCTCCCAGCCTGTGTTAATACACATGTTAATTTAACATGTAAAATCACCAAGGACCATTTCCTCGGCCGCGGAGGCCTCGGTCGCCGCCAGAATTTTCTGGCTGCCCGCTCCCCATGTGTAGACGCGGAGCCCGAGCGCCGAGAGTTCTCCCGGCCGCGGAGGCCTCGTAGCCGGGAGAATTTCTCGGGCCCCTGCTCGAAATTTTTCTAAGTCCAGAATGCCTGCTTCTCCCAGCCTGTGTTAATACACATGTTAATTTAACATGTAATTTTACCAATGACCTTTTCCTCGGCCGCGGAGGCCTCGGTCGCCGCCAGAATTTTCTGGCTCCCGGCTCAATATATTACAGAGTCCCGCAGGCCTGTCTCCAGTGGAATACACACAGTCCGAGAGCCGAAAATTTGCCGGGGTGTGGAGGCCTCGGTCGCCAACAGATTGCCATAGGCTCTGGCTGCAATATTTACCGTGTATTTTTTCCCTCCAGAGACACCACTACCCCCTATAAAACCCAAAATAGGCCTTGCGGTGGGTACACGCAGAGCCCGAGCGCCGAAGTTCTCCCGGCCGCGGAGGCCTCGGTCGCCGGGAGAATTTCTCCGGCCCCTGCTCGAAATTTTTCAAAGTCCAGAATGCCTGCTTCTCCCAGCCTGTGTTAATACACATGTTAATTTAACATGTTAAATTATCGAGGATTATTTCCCCGGCCGTGGAGGCCTCGGTCGCCGCCAGAATTTTCTGGCTCCCCGCTCAATATATTGCAGAGTCCCGCAGGCTTGCTTCTCCCAGCCTGTGTTAATACACATGTTAATTTAACATGTAAAATCACCGAGGACCATTTCCTCGGCCGCGGAGGCCTCGGTCGCCGCCAGAATTTTCTGGCTCACCTCTCAATGTATTGCAGAGTCCCGCAGGCTTGGTTCTCCAAGCCTGTGTTAATACACATGTTAATTTAACATGTAAAATTACCGAGGATTATTTCCCCGGCCGCGGAGGCCTCGGTCGCCGCAGAATTTTCTGGCTCCCCGCTCAATGTATTGCAGAGTCCCGCAGGCTTGGTTCTCCAAGCCTGTGTTAATACACATGTTAATTTAACATGTAAAATTACCGAGGATTATTTCCCCGGCCACGGAGGCCTCGGTCGCCGACAGAATTGTCTGGCTCCCTGCTCGAATTTTTTCTAAGTCCCGATTCGCTATTACAGGCTGGCGCACGGAGTCAGAGGGGCGGGAATTCGCCGGGTAGTGGTGCCTTCCGTCGCCGAGACATTTTTCTATTGCCTGGAAGCTGTATTTAACATGTTAATTTTTTCCCCCTCGGGACACCACTACCCCCTATATAACCCAACATGGGCCTTGCCGCGGGTACACGCGGAGCCCGAGCGCCGAGTGTTCTCCCGGCCGCGGAGGCCTCGGTCGCCGGGAGAATTTCTCCGGCCCCTGCTCGAAATTTTTCAAAGTCCAGAATGCCTGCTTCTCCCAGCCTGTGTTAATACACATGTTAATTTAACATGTTAAATTACCGAGGATTATTTCCCCGGCCGTGGAGGCCTCGGTCGCCGCCAGAATTTTCTGGCTCCCCGCTCAATATATTGCAGAGTCCCGCAGGCTTGCTTTTCCCAGCCTGTGTTAATACACATGTTAATTTAACATGTAAAATTACCAATGACCATTTCCTCGGCCGCAGAGGCCTCGGTCGCCGCCAGAATTTTCTGGCTCCCCGCTCAATGTATTGCAGAGTCCCGCAGGCATGCTTCTCCAAGCCTGTGTTAATACACATGTTAATTTAACATGTTAAATTACCGAGGATTATTTCCCCGGCCGTGGAGGCCTCGGTCGCCGCCAGAATTTTCTGGCTCCCCGCTCAATATATTGCAGAGTCCCGCAGGCTTGCTTTTCCCAGCCTGTGTTAATACACATGTTAATTTAACATGTAAAATCACCAAGGACCATTTCCTCGGCCGCGGAGGCCTCGGTCGCCGCCAGAATTTTCTGGCTTCCCGCTCCCCATGGGTAGACGCGGAGCCCGAGCGCCGAGAGTTCTCCCGGCCGCGGAGGCCTCGGTCGCCGGGAGAATTTCTCCGGCCCCTGCTCGAAATTTTTCAAAGTCTAGAATGCCTAGTTCTCCCAGCCTGTGTTAATACACATGTTAATTTAACATGTAAAATTACCAAGGATTATTATCCCGGCCGCAGAGGCCTCGGTCGCCGCCAGAAATTTCTGGCTCCCCGCTCAATGTATTGCAGCGTCCCGCAGGCTTGCTTCTCCAAGCCTGTGTTAATACACATGTTAATTTAACATGTAAAATTACAGAGGATTATTTCCCCGGCCGCGGAGGCCTCGGTCGCCGCCAGAATTTTCTGGCTGCCCGCTCAATGTATTGCAGAGTCCCGCAGGCTTGCTTCTCCAAGCCTGTGTTAATACACATGTTAATTTAACATGCAAAATCACCAATGACAAATTCCTCGGCCGCGGAGGCCTCGATCGCCGGGAAAATGTTCTGGCTCCCTGCTCGAATTTTTTTTCTAAGTCCCGATTCGCTATTACAGGCTGGCGCACGGAGTCCGAGGGGCGTAAATATGCCGGGTAGTGGTGCCTTCCGTCGCCGAGACATTTTACAATTGCCTGGGAGCAGTATTTAACATGTTAATTTTTTCCCCTCGGGACACCACTACCCCCTATATAACCCAAAATGGGCCTTGCCAAGGGGGCGCGCAACGCCCGAGCGCGGGCGTTTTTCCCGGCCGCCGAGGCCTCCATCGCCGGGAGAATGTCTTCAGCTATTTGCTAGATTTCCCGATTCGCCCCGCACGGCAAACAACCACGAACGAGGTGGTTTTCGAGAGTTCTCCCGGCCGCGGAGGCCTCGGTCGCCGGGAGAATTTCTCGGGCCCCTGCTCGAAATTTTTCTAAGTCCAGAATGCCTGCATCTCCCAGCCTGTGTTAAAACACATGTTAATTTAACATGTAAAATTACCAATGACCATTTCCTCGGCCGCAGAGGCCTCGGTCGCAGCCAGAATTTTCTGGCTCCCTGCTCAATATATTGCAGAGTCCCGCATGCTTGCTTCTCCCAGCCTGTGTTAATACACATGGTTATTTAACATGTAAAATTACCGAGGATTATTTCCCTGGCCGCAGAGGCCGCGGTCGCCGCCAGAATTTTCTGGCTCCCCGCTCAATGTATTGCAGAGTCCCGCAGGCTTGCTTCTCCAAGCCTGTGTTAATACACATGTTAATTTAACATGTAAAATTACCGAGGATTATTTCCCCGGCCGCGGAGGCCTCGGTCGCCGCCAGAATTTTCTGGCTCCCCGCTCAATATATTGCAGCGACCCGCAGGCTTGCTTCTCCCAGCCTGTGTTAATACACATGTTAATTTAACATGTAAAATTACCGAGGATTATTTCCCCGGCCGCGGAGGCTTCGGTCGCCGCCAGAATTTTCTGGCTCCCGGCTCAATATATTACAGAGTCCCGCAGGCCTGTCTCCAGTGGAATACACACAGTCCGAGAGCCGAAAATTTGCCGGGGTGTGGAGGCCTCGGTCGCCAACAGATTGCCATAGGCTCTGGCTGCAATATTTACCGTGTATTTTTTCCCTC
>NW_026963083.1:0-22000 GCF_032445375.1 Bacillus rossius redtenbacheri | reverse complement strand
TAGCTTAACGTGTTGTAAACTTTTGTATTCATGGAATACTTATGTATATCTTAATTTTATATACCTCCCTTTTGATGAGTTGGGATCTATTAAAAAGATACAGGAGGTGAAAGAAAACAAAAAAAGACATCACGTAATTAATAAGATGTGACGGAAGCAGTGCGCCTCAGCACACTGCACTATAAGCAGTTGAAATAGTTTAGACTCACGCAGGGGCGTGATATGCACATGCTGATTATGCTTACAATACACTGCGGCTGGGATACCCTCAATATCTGTCGGCCAATTTAAATTATCTCCACAGCTACCATAACCGTGAGACACGATCCCGTACATTCAACCAAATGTTTATCAGGATCTTAAATTTTTGTCGTTCAATTCTCTAAAGTTTGTTTTCATTATAAACATCAAAATCTTGACCTTGTTGTTGGGCTATGTGTCTGATATCTTGACACAAATCGTCTTTAAAAGTGTCCCATAAGTTGAGAGGTTCGGGGGGGGAAACAAAATAATAATATCACCACAAACAATTCTCTCAGCTTTAACGGACATTGAGAAATCGAAGCTTCTCTCAAAGTTATTTCCCATTGGTTATCATTTTCCAGCAAACATCAATCTTGGCAAGCGGCTTTGTAAGTTTCTTTAACAATTACATCAACTGTTTTTAAGTCCTGAAACGATGTTGGGCCACGTACATGATGAAGTAGTATCCTGAGATAAAAACATTCTGACTGGGAAGGATGAATGCTGTACACTCTTCCCAATGCCGCATCTTCTTTATGCCGGGTTGTCCAACTACGTCTTGGCCACGTTTCCTTCTAGAAAATTTATTGTTATCCCATGTATAGTAATGAGGGACTTCATGATAGAGTAGTGTTTTAGCAAATCCGTCACTACTGCACAGGTCAAAAAACGCAGTGAGTGTCGTTTTTGGTGTATTTTACACTATATTTTGCATGTTTTCATTGCGGCAGTCCTCTTTTTTGCCACTCTACAGTAAGCATATAACATTTGACCGGCCCAAAAATCGCGTCTTTTGTGATTATTTTTATGAGGTTTTTTTTTTTTTTTTTTTCATTTTTAAGTGAAACACTCGAGCGATGATGTCATACCGTTCGAAAGATCGCTGACCGGGAAAAAGTTCATAGCATCTTGCGTCTTTTCGTGGAGATACCTCGGAGACCCAGTAAATGTTGACGGTAAGATGACATGCTGACCTATATTGGCAGCATTTACGCTTGCGTCTTGGTTCAAAGCATCCCTCAAATGAATATAGTCATCTGCTCTAAGCTTTTGGTGGTTTCGGCAAATAAAATTTAACCTTTCTGAAATCATCTTCGCCATCATATCCACACAATACTGATTAAACAAATCTTTGTAATAATGCAGTGTGCTAAAACAGTTGGTCCTAATCATTAAACGATAGGCATAATATTGAATACATGACACCGTCTTATTTCGTAAGGCATTCTGCTGAGGAATAGTCACATAATATATGTCGTCTCCTGATTCAAATATTAGTGGATATTGTAACGGATCGTAGGTGCGGTGCAATTCCGACACTCGTTTTATTTGTCCGTCTCTACCATGCAGTACAATATCCCTGGGTCCTTTGTCTTCGTCGACCAATAGAATGGCCACATCATTTATGGAAGGAGCGTTATATCTGCCCTGGTATTCTGCCAGAGGTGTGCGATCAGAGTGAATGATTAATTTTAAACTTTCAGGGTTGTTAAATTCGATACCATGTTTATAACTTCGTATGTACATGTTGTGGCTATTTAATACGGTCTGCAATTCGTTAATCAAATCTATTTTTAGCATAGGGGCCATGTTTTATCGCAATGATAGTTGGTCAGCTTCTGAAATAAAATATATTTGCAGAAATTGAGGGCTTTGTCCTGCTGGTGGTAAGAGGCTACCTATAAGATGATAGACTTGCCCTTCTACCTTAAAGGTGGGCATAAAATTTCCCTCTCTAATTTCTTTCGCCCCAAACGAAGTCATCTGAAAAAGGCTATTGTATCTACGTGCATTATTTAAAAAATGCGCGGAATATGTGTGATTATTAGTCAAAAGCTTTTTATTGGTTCTGGTGGCTCTTTAATATTAGAAAGAATAACTTTCCCAGACGCGCAGCACATACCGCTCGCTTCATCATTCCATTTTTTAGCAAAACATTTAGGACAAACCTTATTCATTGCTCCGATTTGGATGCTGTTCTGAGAGCATAATCAATATGTGGATCGTAACTGAATGCTGATATATTAGTATGAGCTAAAATTATATTACGCATTCTAGTTGTTAACGATTGTTGTCTTTCTCACTGTGCAATAAGTCGCTGCGAGCGTTCGGCACTCGATTGTCGTTCGTATAGTTGGAATTATGATTTATTAATTTAGCAATATCTATTGATTGGAATAGCCGATTTGAACAATTCAAAAAGTAATTTACAGGAATTGAAACAGTCTTGAAAACAATATGATTTATTTGGATAAGGAATTTAACAGAAGTATGAATAACATGGTCTAATTTTGGTCGGTATTTCTATCAACTTTTAAAATGTAAAAAGTGGTTATTGTGACATAACTATAATAGTTGGACATATAGTATCGCAAAGTTTTTTGTAGTTATTGATATGTTCTTTAATATTGTATAGGACATACTTTTGTTCTATCATCAATAGTTTCCGCAGCGCATGCGACATAAGATGTTTTATGGCATTTTTTTACACATTGGATTACGTTACTAAAGTTTTAGTAAAGATTCCTTCCTTATCTTTTCTAGCAATAAATATAGCCTATGTTACTCAGGGTGAATGTAGCTTTCTAATAGTGAAAAATTTTTAGAAATCGGCACAGTAGTTTTTGAGTTTATTCATTACAAACCTACACACACAAAAAAATACAAATCTTTCCTGTTTATAATATTAGTGTAGATATGTAATGATGATGTAGAGAAATGTAAATGTTTAATGTGGTTAAGTGTAAGAAAAGGCGTATGCCCTTAACTTTGCCACCAACAAAGTCGATAAATAAAATAAATAAATAGCAGCTCCTTGCAGTGCTCCACAAACATGAATCCTACAAACTTGTTTTTGTTGTATCATTTAAGGTAACAAATAAAAAAATTTCACAACACCTATTATATATGTGGTAGTATAGAAGTAAAAAAATATATATATACTATGCAAAATAAGCAAGATGAAACAACACAAATTTAGAAATAATGTTTTTACCGAATTTCTGGAATAAAATAAAAATTATATAAACTACAGAAACTTAAAAGACCATACGTAAAAGTCTTTTAAATTTAGTTTCTGCACATTGATTAATCTTTTTAAATGTATATTTTTTGGAGTCTACAGTAATCGATTTGATAGCTAGAGCATTCGGAGTGTCGCAATGTGTACTGCTCTGGGATCCATGGCAAGTCGTTTGGGTAGGAGCATTTTAATCACAGGTAACAAAGATGTAAATAATCAGGTCAAATTCGCTAGTAAAAAGCTTTAATTAACTAATGTAAGGACATATGCAAAAGTTTATTTTATTTTATAATACTACCTCATGATAAAAATATTTACTTATAAGAAATTCAAACCTTAATTGGCGCTCTGAAAACTATCAGTGTTTGTTTCTAATAGAACAAGTAGCCTGGATAAAATATAAATAGAATACTTTTTAAAGTGATAGAATAAGTCAAGAAATATAATATACTTATTTGTTAATTAGTATTGGTATTAATAATAATTTAGGTAGCTATTTTTTCTAAATCAGAGTAGTTGGAAATGGGGGGTTCAAGCACAGGCGCAGGAGCCAGGAGCCCGCCATCTTGGATGACGTCATCGGCGGCCATCTTGGATGACGTCATCGGCGGCCATCTTGGATGACGTCATCATGACCTTTGACCTTGACCTTGTCAATCTATGCTAATCTATGCCAATCTATGCCAATCCGTATGCTAATCTATGCTAATCCATATGTTAATCCATGCTAATCCATATGTTAATCCATGCTAATCCATATGTTAATCCATGCTAATCCATCCGCCATTTTATATTTCTAGAAATTTCCACCAACTTCGAATCGTGATGTCACCGTTGCACTTTTCGTCACGGCCGCCATCTTGGATTCGAATTTTTTTTTCGAACTTTTGAAATTCGATGTAATCATCAGCCGCCATCTTGTTTCGTCTGCTGGTGGCCGCCATCTTGTTTTCGTCTGCTGGTGGCCGCCATCTTGTTTTCGTCTGCTGGAGGCAGCCATCTTGCAACGTCATATAGTTCTGTTGGTCGCCACCAGATAGCAGCAGGGATTATTTTATTTTTTTCTTTAACTAAAATATTTTCAGTGCCGAGGCTGGGATTCGATCCATGGGATGTGAAAACGTCCAGGATGTCGTGGTTACGAGGCGGACACCTTGACCACTAGACCACGAGACCAATTGGGGTATGGTGGAATAAATAATCTATATATGCCACGTACTGACGTCAAGTTTTATGATAAAAGGGGGGAGGGTGTCTTTGCCTTCCCAAATGCATGAAATTAAAATTATTATTATACCATCGCCATCTTTAATTCCAGCACAGACTACCAGATGGCGCCAAATTCAAATATTAGTTAGGGAGTCGGCAGGCAGGTGTCGCATGCCGCCATCTTGGTTCTCAAGTTGGCTGGTAGATGTCGCTAGTATCGCGCGCCAAATTCAAAAATTAGTTGCCAGAGGCGCCACCATCTTGGTTCTCAAGTTGGCTGGTAGATGTCGCTAGTATCGCGCGCCAAATTCAAAAATTAGTTGCCAGAGGCGCCGCCATCTTGGTTCTCAAGTTGGCTGGTAGATGGCGCCACCGTCGCCATATTTTAGTTCATACAATCGATACCAGATGACGCCACCATCGCCATCTTTAGTTCCTAGTGTTGCTACCAGAGTGTGCCACCGTCGCCATCTTTAATTCCTAAAGTTACCGCTGGAGCACGCCACCATCGCCATCTTTAATTCATAAAGTCGCTACCGGATGGCACCACTGTCGGCCATCTTTAATTCAAGGTATTGTCGTCGGATGGTGCCAAGTTTGAATTTAAAAACCTACAAGTGTTATGCAATGTGTAACCAGTCGAGATAAGTTTGGAACCTGTAGCCATATTATTATTATTTATTAATGTATGTTTATTAAATATGATAGAGTATTTATAAAATATTGGTGTTGTGTAGAGTCTCTCTCTCTTCTCGTAGTGGCAGAAGACATCTCGAAGGTAGTGTTAGAATTTATGTATTAAAGCAATCACTCTAGCTGAGGAGACTAATAACTTATAGTTACAATTCAATAATAGCGGCAATTAAATGTTTTGAAATTAAAGCAAACAACGTAAATGTTAAACACATATTTATTTAAATCTTATTACAAACAGCAAGGGGTAAGAACAATCGATGATTTAAAAGAAGTAAATAACGAGTAATAAAATCACATAATATTCACACACTACACATCATAGTGACAAAGGCAACATTAACTCGAGACCCAATTATACATAGTAGTATGGGTGGTCGAATAGCCAGAATTTAAGTAGCTGAACATTACAATGGGCGCAATGGAATTTGCCATACAGTTTTATACATTTATCCAGGCGGTTTCCATAAGTCTTTAAAAGTTTGTTGAAGCTAGGACAGTTTCTTTCATTATGTAAATCAACAATGTTGGCACTGCACAGTTCACTAAAGATACTTTTTTGTTTGTCTCCTAGGATGTATACTACATCTCCTTCTTCAGGGTTGACGATGTCACATAACACTGATGAGATTTGGTCAAAGCTCACTTCACCTTCGTTCCACGAGAGTCCATGCACTTCATAAGTCAGTTTACGATTCTCGCTTTGCGACAGCCTGTCTAGTTCGGACCAGTCACATGGTGGTTTGAATATGTATTCATAGGTCCTCAATACATCACCGTCCTCGATGAACATTGCTGCAAGTTGCTTAACCACATACCACTTTTGTGATGTGAGGCACTGAATGTTGCAGAGAAATAATGACATTTTTTTGTCAGTACTCACGATAACTGATGTGTGAAGCTGTGCTAGCTCTGCAAGGCTGATGCTAGTTCTACAGGTATGACTGCAAGGCTGCAGTGCTGATGTTGTCTCTAGGATGCTGAATGTCAGACTGGTTGTAACAACCCTTGGTGTCGTAGTACACACAAATTTACAATTCGTCTTCATCACTATCCCCCAAGCCACTATCCGTTCCTTCATCCACATCTTCGTTCACCTCTTGCGCTTCCTTTGCGGCCTCGATGCAGGTCATAACAGCATGATATAAATAGGTAATAAATACCTCTTCCTCAGGGAACTCAGTGAGAATGTTGAGGGTGGAGGATGTAAGGTGGTAATGTATATCATTAAAGTCCATACCTATGTAGCGACGTACTACATCCATTACAAATTCCCGAACATCGTCCATCGTAACACTGTTTAAATTACAATCGCAAACACTCTCCGCGTAAACACTGGTGGAAGCCATGATGATAGGAGCGTGGTTAGAAGCAGACTACCACGTTAGTGGAGCGATGCTGTGAGACCCCAGAACTCGCTCTAAATATCCTGCACAACACATTCCATTAGCCCGGGAATGTCACAAACAACATTTACAAATACCCTGAGTGGCTCTGTGTGTTTCCTCCTACCCGAACACGCGCTGTTGTGAAAGCCTCTTCCCAAGCACAGACGTCACTCCCGCAGCAGACAAAACAGGCGTATGCTACAGGAGCTAGAACAATTGAATAGCCAAATATATATTTAGACTACCCAACTTCATAAATGACATGAGACAATTCCTGTGCGATAATCATACTTTAAATAATGCAATGTATGTATAAACAATAATCATGACTAAGTACTTGAAAAAAAAATGTAAATGAGGTGTTATTCACCTTTAGCGCTTCTCGATTTCTGTATCTGCTACCCACGAATTAAACTGAGACGGGAAACCCCACCATTTCACAAAAGACTGGCCATTTCTTCGTTTGAGAACTTTTTCCACCAAATATGTGTCCGGATACATCGTAGGCTGGATCTCTTCAGCATAGAAGCCACCACGAATAGGCTTGTGGTCCAAGTCTTCGAGGTAGTAGGTCCTGGGTTCCGATTCACGAACATGTGTCACACGGAAAAGTTCAGAACTCCAATTCATCGTGAAACCTTTCTCAAAGACACCTTTCTGCTTGGAGATTCTCACAATGTCACCAACATTAGCTTTATGCTTGCGTGTATCTTTCTTCTTCGTGTTGGTGAATACAGTCCCAAGCAGACGATCATCCTTTACATCTTTAGGCTTCATTTTCGTGGTAGAATGCACTGTGGAATTATATTCACTTATAAGTTTCGACAAAAGATCCAACCATTTGTAATTACCATTAACTGTGAACTGACGCCACATCTTGGTGCGCAATGTTCTGTTAAACCTTTCTACTACAGAAGCTTTAACATTACTAAATGTGGAGTAGTGATTGATACCATGCTTTTTCATCAAAGCCTTGAAGGATGCATTGTAAAATTCCTTGCCAAGATCTGTCTGTAGGTGTGACGGTATGCGCCCATCACGCAGAATGTCTGCCATAGCCTTGGTTACATCGGCTGCATTCTTCGATTGTACAGGTCTGGCCCAGGCAAACTTGCTATACACATCGATGACTGTTAGCATGTACTTGAAGCCCTTGTTTATTCGTGAATATGGAATCATCTCAACAAGGTCTGCCTGAAATAAATCATTAAGACCATACACTATAACCTTACGACGTTTGTAGTTCCGTCTTGCAGGAGCATGAAGCTCTCGGGCAATCCCAGCTTTACTCATGATATGTAACCTGCTTCACGCAGTTCTTCCAGAATAGAGAGTATTTCGTTATCGTGACCACTATGTCCGGCTGATTGTGAAGCCAGTAACAAGCGAAGTCGAGAAACTAACTCGTTTGGATCATCCCAGTAAATATAGTCTCTTTTGCGCTTCAAATCAAATGTTTTTTGCACTAGTCCACTACCTTTCCGCTGCGACCCGATACCTCCAAACATGTGGTATATAATGCCGAATTTTGGATGTTCCAATGTCTTATACTGTCCAGTCAAAGCATTATTATTTTTAAAATATCCATTCGTGATTTCAAGTAAATGTCTATACTGTTTTAAGGCCATGTCGGAGTATACAGATGGATCTCGTGTGAATAGTAGTTCGTATAAGCCAGGTGCAGCCCGAAAAACTTCATCATTCACACGTACCTCACTTTTGGGGAGAAAGAATATTTCTGAATTTCCTATAAACCATCTGTTTTTGCGACGATATACTCCATATATGACATCATTTACTCTAGGGTTAAAATTACTTAGATATGTTTGTGCTTCATCGGTATTGGATTCATCTGATGTAGTAGGTTCAGAATTCTGATGTTTCCTATACCATAGATTCAGTGGTAAATCATCATCGCTGCTACTAGATGTAGCCTTAGGTTGAGGGTTTTTAAAAGTAGATTGTAAGGGTTCTTGTTTCACAATGGGCGCAGGTGCTACCTTTTCAAGTCGGGAAGTAATTGGTTGAAAAATAGCTTCATTGATTTCATTACGCTCTAGGCGAGCCCGTTTTGCTAATAAATATTTAGCACGCACATTCTTAATGACGTGGTCTAGCTTATCTGCCTGGAGCGACATAATTGAAGACAAACGAGATAACTGAAGTCTTATATAGCTCTAAACCCGAACCGATAAAAGTGAGGACAATTGCACTTGTGTACCCAGCTTTACATCCTACGATGTCTTAGGCTTAGTACGGGGAGCTATTGGTTTAGGAGTCGCAGGCTTCGGTAGAGCTATTGGTTTAGGAGCAGCAGGCTTCGAACCTGTATTGATGAGAGAAAGTAATTTATGTATATCATTCTTCATGCTATCGACAGTGCGAGCCATTTGTGTAAACCGCTGAGTGTTATCTATGCTACTTACACTTATTGTCTGGAAAGCATCTGTTAAGTTTGATGTTAGCACATCTTTAACACTAGTCAAAATCGATTCACGCAACTTTCCTTCAAATGAAAAGAGCTTTTTTTCCAACACCGAAGTAAACATGTCACTTAATTTTATTAGCATTTCAGAAAGATTTTTATTCAGTTGATCCACAGAGTGCTGCTTATTCGTTTCCATAGTATGCAAGTAGTTGGTAAGCTCTAATTGTACACTTCTCATGTTAGTGAGTGAGCTATTGAGTCCAGTAAACCATTGCTTCAACTCATCCGAAATGGTTCTTAAGGCATGAGTAATCAATCCGGAAATACCGTCAACATAGTTTTTATTAACAGCATCATCAGGATCTTTAGGTGTAGCCACGCGTTTCAAACGTTTACCATCCGCACTGCATTGTCCATCATATGTAGGAATCAAACACGACTCATACTGACGTTTAAGACTCCCACCACCAAACTTGGAGACGCTATTGTTCATTCTTCAATGATGCACAACTATGAAGTGGTCGAAACCGCAACGATATCGTCCTTTAAGTAGGGGACTGTCCTTTACAATCACCAGAAACCCATGCTCATGTTTCCAGCATAATGAGCACATATCTTTAAAAATATTAAATGTCATGTCTGTGTTTACATGATCATCATAAGCGTGACGTAAATTAAGTTCGTCCATGCGGAAAAGTACTATAAAATTCGCGTTATCGCGGAGCAAATGTTTGGGTATACAGCTATATGTCTGACACAGGTATATGCAGTCTACCTTGGCATGTCTGCCCATGGAAAAGTACTCTTTAATTATGCCTTGCTTCTCGCATGCAACATCGTCGAAAATAATCACCGAATTAGGCTTCGCTTCGTCAGGGGGCACCACATTGGTATTATCGTTAAATGGAAAATACTCCACTCCTTCCACCGAGCGTAGAACATTGGCTAAGCGCAAGTACTTTGGCTGTTGTAGTGATTTCGAGTATAGGTACACGTTTTCGAACCGAAGACCGTTTGGTTCCTCTAGTAAACTCAGTAGTACACACGTTTTTCCGCAGTTGGATGGGCCTGCGATTATGCATCGAACAGTTGAGGGTAATAAAGACCCATGTCGCGAATCACAAGCATCTACTTCATCATCATTAGTGATGCATACTGGTAACGACTCGCTCTGTGCTACGAGCTCCATGACACTGAGTGTAAACCTATAAAACAGGCATACTTATAAAGAATACTATCAGTTCGTTGTTATGACTCGAGCAAGAAGGAAGGTACAGAAAGGTGGAGGGTTAATAAATTCTGTTATTAACAAGCTACCAATTGAATTACACCTGCCAGGATATCAATACTGTGGTCCAGGGACGAAATTATCGAAACGACTAGCACGTGGTGACTCAGGCATAAATTCTCTAGACAAAGAATGCAAGCAGCATGATATTAGCTATTCGCAAAGCAATAATCTAAGTGACAGACACATAGCAGATGGTATATTAGCAGACACAGCTGCGCAAATTGCAAAGAATTCAGGGACGAAATTCGGGGAGAAAGTTGCGGCTTGGGGTGTAAATAAAATCATGCGTGTTAAACGTAAACTTGGATCGGGCATAAGACACAAACCTATGAAGAAAAAACAGAATAGGAAAGCACCCATAAAGAAGGGTGGACTGTTGCCCTTTATTTTCCCAGCATTGGCTGCGCTAGGTAGTTTGATTGGTGGAGCTGCAGGCATAGCCAAATCTGTTAACACTGCTAAGAACCAGGTGAAATTGCTAAGTCAAAATGCTCAGCATAATGCTAAAATGCAGGCACTAGCACACATTTCAAAAAACGGGTCCGGCCTCTTCTTGCAACCTTACCCAGTGATGGGAGGAGGAGGAAGGCAGAAACCAAGAAGCAAGAAGAAGGGAAACAAGAAACAATAATAAATAACTTACCGAAACGACCTCTTACCAATGTAGACTTAAAGATAGCAATAAAAAAATTAAAAATTCCCTACTTTAGAGATGTGTTTATGAGGAACAACCTACCAAGAAAACCATGGCATAACGAATGTGCTATTATTAATTTAGATTCCTCTGAAGGCCCTGGAAGTCATTGGGTTTCCTTTAGCAAGAAGGGTCTGAATGTTACATATTACGATAGTTTTGGAGATTTACCTCCACCCCTGGAACTAAGACAATATTTGAATCCATCAAATATAACCTACAACTATACTAGGCAGCAGAGAATAAACTCATGGAACTGTGGTCATTTATGCATACAGTTTCTGCTCTCTGTATATAAGAAACACAAGTGAGAGTTTAGGCTCACAGTTCAAAAACGAGGGAAAGTGGCACCACATAGAGAGACGTAATCGTATAACCTGAAATGTCGATTACGTTAATACTAACGGGAAACAGTTCGGAACTATGTTCCACACACTTTCCTCCATTGGAACTTAGTGGTGGAGAGTGGGAAATGGCTCTTGTCGACTTTCACAGCTATAATAGCATTCCTAATGTACATGAAACAAACCATTATTTTCGTTATATCTTAAAGGGTGAAGAGCAGTCCCACGAGCTGATTCTACCAACAGGCAGTTATGAAATTGCGGACATTGAGATGTATGTGAAACAAAAGCTACCAGCTAACATCATCTTCACACTAAGAGGCAACCCCAACACACTACAGTGTGCAATGTATAGTGATGCAGCAATAGATTTTCGTGCAAATGATACTCTACGAAGCATGCTTGGCTTTGAAGCTGGAATCTACAAGGAAGGAATAGTACATGAATCAACACTGGCTGTGAATATCCTTCCAGTGAACGTCATACGTATTACAACCAATATCGTCGGCAACAGTTTTCTCAACGGAAAGGTAAACAGCACGCTACATGAGTTTGCTCCACTTGTACCACCCGGATATAAAATAACGGAACTACCAAAAAGTCTCATTTATACTCCAGTCACCGTCAAGAGAATACAGGAACTGATTGTGCGGGTTGTTGACCAGGACGGTTACCTAATTAACTTTCGAAACGAACAAATCACTTTACGTCTACATCTGAGGAAATATGGGCGTGAAATACTTTAATCTGTATAAAGGTAGGGGAGTGACGAAACCTAGAGTCAGTGGATCACGAGACCTCAAGCGACTAACACGTGTAAACGTACGCTTACTTAAGAATTTGGGGTATAAAGTTAATCAAAATGGCCGATAGTATTTTAGAAATTGAACAGCCGATACAATACGATGATGACATTACCAAAAGTGAATACCATTCTTATAGGCCATTCCTACATGGTCCCTATGAAGCAAGCTCTGAGGTAAGAATTTCAATACAAAATGCTGATATCTACACTCTAATCTCCAAGAGCATTCTACGCATACGTGGCACTTTCACCAAGGCAGATGGTACAGCACCGGATAATGCAAAAATTATAAACAATGGAATAATGCATATGATGAGTCGGATAGCATATGAGCTGAATGGTGTTCAGATTGATGAGTGTCGAGATGTGGGGACTGTATCTACCGTGAAAAACTACTTGTCACGCACAAGTGATGAAAATGGACTTAGTGAAATGTCAGGGTGGAGTCTCGAAGAGAACTACAGCCTTCCTGTTACTGCAGCTGGACAGTTTGAGATTTGTGTGCCACTAAACCATCTGCTCGGATTCGCAGAAGACTATAAGCATATTATCATAAATGCAAAGCAAGAGCTAGTGATAGTATTGGCAAATACATTTACTAATGCCATTGTAGATGTAAGTGTCCAACCACAACAAGTGTCACTAACTCTAAATAGCTTCGAATGGCTTGTTCCACAGATCACTGTTTCACCATCCCAAAGAACACGGCTTCTTCGACTGGTGGAGAAGGGAAAAAATATCGACCTAGCTTTTAGATCGTGGAGCATAGAATCATATCCTAGTTTACCACATGCTCAAACAATTTCTTGGAATGTGAAATCGAGTTTTTCCACAGAGAAGCCACGGTATATAATCGTAGCATTTCAAACTGCTAGACATAACACCATTAATGCTGATAAATCGAGATTTGATCACTGCGACGTAAAGAATATCAAAGTATACCTCAACTCAGAAAGCTACCCCTACATTGATTTAGAAAACAATTTCACTAATGGGTATTACTTACTTGCATATAACATGTATGCAAACTTCCAGTCGAGTTTCTATGGACGGCAATGTGCACCGCTTTTGACTCCTCAAAGTTTCAAAGACAGAGCAACTCTGTTTATGTTTGATGTATCTCGCCAGGATGAAAGGATTGCTTCAAATGTAATAGATTGCAAAATTGAAGTTACAACTTCAAGGAACATCCCTGCTTTAACTCAAGCCTTTGCGATTATACTACATGATAGACTTGTATCGTATAACCCAAGAGACAAAACTGTTAAAATACTGACCTAGAAAGGATATTGGCTTAGTCTCGTCTCGACCGCCATGACGAAATGTGTAAACCTCCAAGGCTTCTCTAGTCAGTATGGGTTTATTATCAAGGAACTTAGCATTGCAGATGAAGAAGGAAATGTAATAACACGTAACTTTCAACCTCCATTTAAATGGCGATATCTCACCAGGAAGCATCAAAAAACAAATGCTTGGCTCACTAGAAATTTTCATGGTTTACATTGGGAACACGGACTCTTTCCTTATGCTTCAATACCCAACATATTGACAAGTCATCTGACCGGACCTGTATTGGTTGTAGGAATAGAGCAGAAACGGTGGCTGGCTAGCTATTGTAAGCATAATGTGCTAATATTAGATGTACAAGCAGAATATGACTGTCCATCATTGAAAGAAATAAATAAATTGTACACGTGCAATAATACATGTCCAGGTCCGATCTCAAGACACAATGCAAGCATGCTTAGGGCTTGGATGGTTGATCACCGCGTTGGAATGTTGGAGGGCGTCAGCAAGGCGGTGGGGACAACAACGGAAGCAACGGTACATGTGACTGGACTGGAGGGGGGTCCTAACGGTATAAATTGACATCAACACCCTAGACACAGCAGTCAACTCATAGTCGAGTGGGTATAGTGCTGCTGCTACAAATTCAAGCAAATGCCGTTCGATCCGTCTGCAAAGTATGCGGAAGTAACGCCGGGATTTCGCCGTGTGAACTACATCACCGAGGATGGATACTTTCAACTAGAGGTCTGCAACTTCGGTCATCACTGGACCAGTGATTGTGACGAGGAGGCTCCGGACATCATCGAGACATCCTGCAACAAGGTAGATTGTGTCGTCCATTATCTAAGACCTGACAGTACATTCCCTACAACATTAGAAGCGCTTAAGGCTGCATCAGCGACTGAAACTATAAGCTCGGAACCAGACTATTCCTCAGTAAGGTGCGAGTTGCGGCGCAACACCGATCCGGAGGCAGTTATTAGTTGGAAGGAACAGTGTGACGGGTTTATTCACAACACCACCTACGTTAACCATCATTGGTACACATCCTGCAGCTTTCTACTGTGTAGACTCTACCGCTTCACACCCTTCAGTTAAATTTGTAAGCTAAGAAGCAATTTGAAGGTTCGTGTGGTTGTTATTATGTCTTCACGCCATGACAATGATTTCAACAGCTTGTGGCGGAATACGTGTGAATGTATTAGGACCATACCCTTAGAGGACATACCAAGTGAAGCAGAGGATGAGGAAACATTTCTACACAATTGGTTTGAAATCGAGTACTGCAGACAACATGGGCGACGCTGGTCACGTGAAGAGCCGTGGGGACGATCCCCTGAGCGTGATCGTTCGCCAATAGAGTCCGCACATCAAGTTTTTAGAGATGTACCTACAATTCAACCTGCTCGTGAACCAATGTTACCACCAATCATCGCTGTCGAACCACTGCCAATTGCATCTCGTCAATCACCTCCTACATCAATCAAAGAGAGACCGTCACCTCCATCAATTGTGGGGAGACCAGCACGGACATCGCATCTCATGCTAGGAGCAAATCTAACGTCTAACTTTATAAACGTAAGTGAATCAGCAATTAACATCTCATAGAGTATAGTATCCAACTGAAAACAATTTTAACAATGGACTGTTCTAATAAATGCTCTACTCTATGGAATTGCATAACAGACATATTTATCCAAGTGATACATATATTTTTAAATACGACCCTCGCCTCGTGCGATGGCAGTCGAGCTGAAACTGTGGTGGTGTAAGGACCTACAGCAGAAGTAGTTAACCAAGATGTCTAACTTTCAACCGAACATGATATACTCCAGTGTAACGCCCGGTATAGGTACTGTTGATTACAGTGAGTCTATCGACGGGGTTTTAAAACATTTTTCGGAGAGATGTGACGCTGTGTTTCACGTGAAACAGGTTTTAAACCCAGGACCTCAAGATACACCTCTAGAAGTTATCAACTGTCTGGGCTATGGACATTGTAGTGTGAATATGATGAGAGACGATACAGTTCTCCCTGCAACACCTGAAGAGGTTTTCGCACATGCATTCAACCTACCAGCTATTCGGTCACCACCAGCATCTGCATGTGGCCAGACTTCGCCAGTACAGACATCAACTGCCTGTACCCAGATGGGTGCTACATCGCCAGCACCTACTACATCAGTAGCAGTCCAGCCTAAACACCGGCGTCAGCTTCGCCTTCCTACATCTCGCAAGAGTCGAACCCGAGATCTCAGTCATCTAGGTCAGATCAGTGAAGACACCACTCAAGTATGTTCCACAGAAAACACTAGTGATGAAAGAACTGTTGAGATTGCCCGTGTAGCTGTACGTTCATTACTTCTGGAACTATTGAGCAAAGTATAATGTTATTTATATCAATTTTCTCTTTAATATGTATTTCAGAGTTTATTATACTCTATGTAACTTGTAGTTATGCTTAATATTTAGGTATTGGGTCTCGAGTTAATGTTGCCTTTGTCACTATGATGTGTAGTGTGTGAATATTATGTGATTTTATTACTCGTTATTTACTTCTTTTAAATCATCGATTGTTCTTACCCCTTGCTGTTTGTAATATGATTTAAATAAATATGTGTTTAACATTTACGTTGTTTGCTTAAATTTCAAAACATTTAATTGCCGCTATTATTGAATTGTAACTATAAGTTATTAGTCTCCTCAGCTAGAGTGATTGCTTTAATACATAAATTCTAACACTACCTTCGAGATGTCTTCCGCCACTACGAGAAGAGAGAGAGACTCTACACAACACCAATATTTTATAAATACTCTATCATATTTAATAAACATACATTAATAAATAATAATAATATGGCTACAGGTTCCAAACTTATCTCGACTGGTTACACATTGCATAACACTTGTAGGTTTTTAAATTCAAACTTGGCACCATCCGGCGACAATACCTTGAATTAAAGATGGCCGACAGTGGTGCCATCCGGTAGCGACTTTATGAATTAAAGATGGCGATGGTGGCGCGCTCCGGCTGTAACTTTAGGAATTAAAGATGGCGACGGTGGCACACTCTGGTAGCAACACTAGGAACTAAAGATGGCGATGGTGGCGTCATCTGGTATCGATTGTATGAACTAAAATATGGCGACGGTGGCGCCATCTACCAGCCAACTTGAGAACCAAGATGGCGGCGCCTCTGGCAACTAATGTTTGAATTTGGCGCGCGATACTAGCGACATCTACCAGCCAACTTGAGAACCAAGATGGCGGCATGCGACACCTGCCTGCCGACTCCCTAACTAATATTTGAATTTGGCGCCATCTGGTAGTCTGTGCTGGAATTAAAGATGGCGATGGTATAATAATAATTTTAATTTCATGCATTTGGGAAGGCAAAGACACCCTCCCCCCTTTTATCATAAAACTTGACGCCAGTACGTGGCATATATAGATTATTTATTCCACCATACCCCAATTGGTCTCGTGGTCTAGTGGTCAAGGTGTCCGCCTCGTAACCACGACATCCTGGACGTTTTCACATCCCATGGATCGAATCCCAGCCTCGGCACTGAAAATATTTTAGTTAAAGAAAAAAATAAAATAATCCCTGCTGCTATCTGGTGGCGACCAACAGAACTATATGACGTTGCAAGATGGCTGCCTCCAGCAGACGAAAACAAGATGGCGGCCACCAGCAGACGAAAACAAGATGGCGGCCACCAGCAGACGAAACAAGATGGCGGCTGATGATTACATCGAATTTCAAAAGTTCGAAAAAAAAATTCGAATCCAAGATGGCGGCCGTGACGAAAAGTGCAACGGTGACGTCACGATTCGAAGTTGGTGGAAATTTCTAGAAATATAAAATGGCGGATGGATTAGCATGGATTAACATATGGATTAGCATGGATTAACATATGGATTAGCATGGATTAACATATGGATTAGCATAGATTAGCATACGGATTGGCATAGATTGGCATAGATTAGCATAGATTAGCATAGATTGACAAGGTCAAGGTCAAAGGTCATGATGACGTCATCCAAGATGGCCGCCGATGACGTCATCCAAGATGGCGGGCTCCTGGCTCCTGCGCCTGTGCTTGAACCCCCCATTTCCAACTACTAATCAGTTTTTTTTGTCTTCACAGTGGTTATTTTTTTCTTAAAAATTTACATGCTAAAAACATGATCTCATATGATATCCTGCCTCATCTGCACTGTGACGTCATATGTCCGGTCCCTAGAGTTATGACTTTAAAGCTCATTAGTAATTCCACTTTCCCATTCCAAATTACAAGTAAATTCTCAAATCGTTATTGATGAGAAGGAAAGCCTACCCAATTTGTTTTAGGTAGTTATAAACATAATTTTTATAGTTGGTATTTTTGGGTTTTCCTGTTGACAAGTTCCAAAAAATAATTTTATTGCAATTTTATGGAGCCATTTCACAGGGGAAAAGCAATAAAATTATTTTCTTATTTGCGTTCATTTAACTCAAATGTGTTAAATCAAATAAACGTAACATATCTGCAGCAATCCCTAAACAAAATCTTCGGAACTTTGAAACTTGGCCATCAAGGTCGCGTGCAACGCACGTCGCGCCGGCTTGCTGCGACCGGAGCACCGCCGCAGGACGGCACACACGCCGACACTTAGGATATTCCAGCAATTCAAATAATTGTGCTAGAATCTTTATGGTTATACCGCCTTAAAGCTTAATGAATAAGCAAGAACTTTTATACAGATGATTTTGACGTTGTTCCCTTGTTCTGTATGTAAATCATAATTTTATTTAAATGACTGGTTTAAACAATCATTAACGTTCGCTATTTTGTTTTATCTTTAGTATTCAACATAGAAGTATTTGTTCACGTGGGTGTTTCGAATAGCGTTTCTAGATTATTGTGATGCCTATATGGAGAGTACGTTAAAAACTGTGTAAATGGAAAGCATGTTGACGGACTGCTGTAAGTCGCTGTCATCTAGGAATTAACTGCACGTTTTTGGTGATACACACTAGGTATACAGCGGTCAACTTTCGGTATGTTATTAAGCACAAGCTGAAGTACCCGGCGTTACCCGGGCTAAAGCACCCTTGGGAGTTGAATTTATGAAAACTTCATTCTCACATGATTGTGTAATATAAGGATCATCATTTCCGAGTTTCAAGTCTGTGGGATATATACTTGATAAACATAAAATTTAAATCTATTAACACCACCGTAATATGTTATAGAAATTTGTGAAACTTTCAACACTCACACTTTTCTCGTGGTAGGCGTGATTCAACGGTTTCGTCAGATAATAGTTATTTTAAGGAATCCACAGGCTCTTCCAACGTGGGAATGGCTACCTTGCCCCCAGAGCGACACACTGCGATGCTACCAAATACCTACGGGTAAATTTTTTTATCCCACGAACCTTTTTATAGCTCAAACATTTTTTATTTCTCTCTGGACCCAATTATGAAGTCCACACAGACGAAGTCGCGGACAGAAGCTGGTATCTTAATAATTTTAAAATTATTATTATTTTTTAGTTTGTTTTGTTGTTAAAGCGTGTTTTTTTTTTTTTTAGTTTTTGAAATTATAATTTAGTTCTGTAACTAAATATATAAAATAAAAAACTGGAAAGGATACCTAACAAAAATATTTAAACAAAACAAACTTTTCCTTAAAGGTTAAAAAAAGAATGAAAAGAATTATGAAGAAATATGAAAAGTGAAAAAGTAGAATAAGAAGTAAAACAACTAATCTTAAAAATAATAAAAGACAAACTATCGCTTATCATCAGGATAAAACAAAAAAAAAACTAATTTTACCGGTTAAACATACACTATCCGTAGAATAAGGTACCTAAATATTGTCCTTTATCGATATGAAAAAAAAAATTATAGATGTTGATAAAATGCTGTTTTTTAGAGTATTTTTTCAATTTTTTTTATCTAATTAAAATATTACAATCTAACGCTTCTAATTTTTAGTTATACTAAAAAATTTGAACATAAATTATATTTTAAATAACTGAAACACGCTTTAACAGCAAACCAAACTGAAAACTCGTAACTGATATTGTAAATAAGTGTGAGGTACTTTTTACTTTAATTTACACTAACTCTATTTTTACAAGTAGTTACCAATGAAATATGCACAACAATTGATATCAAGCACAATTTATATCGCTAAGCGGACGAGTCTCGTCAAGAAGTAGCCTATAGGAAGTTGCCAGATCTATGGGGGCCATAGAGAAATGACACAAACCCACCGATAAATCAACCAGACGGCTAGTTTTGTTTTCTGTTATAGTGTTTATATATATTTTATATACGCATTTATACTATTAGTTAGAGCAAATTATAAAACGGTAAATAAAAAAAATAACAGGGCCATATACTGTTGTGTTGGTGTACTAAGATGTGATGGTCTTGCAACTGAATGTAAACAATCGAAAACGTCTCTGAGCGTTATTAAAAATCAACTTATATTTTAAAAAAATTAAGAGAACCGATTTTGATGTAATGAAGTTTATGTGATGCCCCAGATTACCCTCAAGTTAACTTTGAAAACCACATTGATGATAAAATACAAAATGGGTAATGACAATTGTAAAGTACAAAATGGGTAGTTACAATTGAACCACACCTGTCGACGACAAACGGTCAATAAATAGCTTTAAGTATTCTTACTCTCTACCTAGTTCCTTATAAAGCGATAATTCAAAACAGAGTCATCTACTGGTGTATTGGTGTACTACGATGCAGAGCTTTAATTTTTCTTACTCTCTACTCAGTTCCTTGCAATAGCAAAACGTAATGGCTTCACGGCTATTGCTCGGCGGACATAGAGGAATGACACTAACAGTTTGTATATCTATGACACACATGACATAAAATTAAGATATATTTTTTTCACCCACTTCAAAATTATTTTTTGAGACAAAAGATAGCCTGTGTCCTTCTCAGGATATAATCTATCTCCTTGCCAAATTTCATTACGATTCGTTAAGCCGTTTAGCCTGGAAAAGGTAACAAAAAAACAAACAGGCAGAGTTACTTTTGCATTTATATTATTAGTAAGGATAGTTGACTCTACCACTCTGCGAAAATTCAGCTTTGGAAAAATTTTCGACAGGTTCGTGTCTCGTCTGGTCTTCGTTTCCTGGACTACTAGCTCACCGGGTGTTGCCGAGCTCGTCTGACGTCACTACTGTACCGTTATTTGCGCGTGGCACACCTCATGGAAGGAACGAACATAAATAGACAGTCTAAAAGACTACCGCTGTGTCCAAGGGGCAAGGCCATTCAAAAACAAGTCTTCCACCCTGCGCGCCGGGTAAGCTGTCCCCTATAGTACCACAACAGTCCTTTCTGGGTAGGGTTTTTTTTTTTCCCATCCTCAGACTGCCCTTCAAGAGAGCTAGAGAGCCAACACCTGCACGGGAAACAAAGGTTTCAACTTGTGGAAAATTTGTCAATGCTGAATTTTTGCACAGTTATAGAGTCAACTGTGCTAAATAACCAATTTACTTCTGCAGATCTTGTACGTATCACCGAAAATATGCAGTTAGGTCCTACATGACAGCGACTTACAGCAGTCCATCAAAATGCTTTCCATAAATGCGTTTTTTTAACGTACGTAGATTCTCCATAAATGCATCGCAGTAATCTAGAAACGGTATTACACACATTATTATTATTCAAAAATGCCCATAAAAATTGGAGACGAAGGTCTGATAATGTAGCCGGTAGGTGGATAGTGTAACTCTTCAACTTTTTATTTATTTCTTGGAACATGATATTAATATTTGGCATTCCGCGTGTTTAAATGCATAAAAAATCAATGCATTTGTTATTCCAATTTTTGTGAGTAACACCAAGCTACATACGAGTTAATTACATATTAGGTTAGAAGAAAATTAGTAAAATCATTCTTAAATGCGCAGAGAATAAATAGATTTTTTAAAAGGTTTGTAAATAATATTTTAACCTCCGACACAAATATAGGAGTGTTAGAAGTTTGAAGCATGTCTGAGTTGGCATAAGGCATGATGTGAGGACTTGCGCGTGATTTCTCACCGGGCTTCCGAGGACCAGACCTGACCCAGGTCCTCGGATTGAAAAAACCTTATTTTCTCGTATATCCTGTCCTTTAATGCCTTCTTGCAAATTTTCAACGAAATCTGGCCGAGTCCTCGGTTACACCGTAGAGCGACAAATTCATAGTTCAGCGTTTTACCGGTAGGAAGTACTGTAGTCGAAATTATTAATACACCGAGTGTCCGTTTATACGCTAGTAGACACAATTCGAGGATCTGGTTACACACTTCTCTGAACACACAGTTTTCCTACAGCCGCTGTAACCGAGGACGTAAATATTTCTGCATACCTTCAGCTTCTAAAACACTTTAGTATTAATCCTGCAAACCTACGACCTTGAATTTTTTAACTGTAAGCGAGGACTTGTTTGTTTAATGTGTTACCATGATATTAATACATCCATATGAACTGCGGAAATGGAATGTCCGATTATTTTTGTCTTCTTATAGGAATATAATTACGAGTATTAAAGCCCACAGAACATATTTGCTGTGC